>NC_073712.1:3321525-3423317 GCF_023634085.1 Falco cherrug
TTTGCAAGGAGCACGGCTCTGGGTGGAGAGTCTCTGTTGGTGGCAAAAGCCACATGCCAGGCAGCCAGCACACCGAAACTGCTCTGCTGGTGGAGCTGCTGGGGTGGAGGGAGGCAGCAAGTCTCAAGGAGAAGACTCGCGGGCTCCGGTGGGCTCCAATGCACATGCAGAAGTTACTCCATGTGACTGAAATAATTCCAGGATTAATTAAGTTGAGCTGGTCCAGTTGTCCTTCCACAGACATCTGCATCTTGGTTTAGGAGGGCTGTACACTGGTGCAGGGCAGTTTGGTTACAAGCAGTGGTAACCCCTTGGTGCTTGCAAGAGTGTAGGCGCAAGCAGCGGACACGCAGCTCCGACTCGGCTAAATAGGCTCCGTGTCCCCGTGTGGGCGGTTTCTGAAGGGGCTGACGCTTGCCTCTTGCTTTGCTCCATGTTTTCTCCTTATACCCCTCAAGAACAGATGGCCCCATAGCTGCACGCAGGCGAGGACCGTGCCCCTCTGCTTGGGGGTGCATGAAGCCTGTGTCCCCATGGCCACCCACAGCGAGCAGCACCTGGAGCCATTGGCCATGGTGGAGCTAACCCTGGATTTTCCAGTGGTGGTGATTGTTGGGATGGGCCTGATCCTGGGTCAGGAATTCCCTTTTGTGCCTTTGATGCTTTTGTATCAGCTGGGGGGTGATGTCTCACAGCTGGCTTCCAGAGGCCACCAGAGCTGCAGGTGACATTAGAGACCTCTGCCAAGCCTGCAGGTTGAGGTCACTGTTTCTGGAGCCATTTTAACCTGAACTGCAGGTGCAGGTCTGGCCCTGAGATCTTTTGCTGGCGGTCCCTTTTCCTCCTGGGGTGCACATGCCACATGCCCCTAGCAGTGGCCCTCACGGAGGAGCTGTCCTGGGCTCTCCTGGCTTCCCCCTTTCATCCAAGCCCTCCTCAAACCCAGGTGGGGCATGGCTCCCTAGAGCCAACATGGAGCTGCTCTTGGCAGCATGTGCTCCCCAAGGCTTCCATCCTTACATCTTGTTCTTTAGCTGAGCTGAGCACGTGGCCGGCGTGGTGGGGCAGCGTGTTCAGCCTGGTAATGTGGGCCATGAGGGACTCTTCCCAGGACGCGCCTCTGGAAATAACTGCAGGCTGGTGAAGTCTGGCCCCTTCCAAAGACAAAATATTTCTTCTACAAGTGCATTTCCCTATGTCCCCTCCGCCAGGGACTGTTGTAACAGCAGCAGCCAGGCTACGAAGTACCCCTTCCCTCCAGCTCGGGCACAGGTTCGGTGGGTCCCTGGATAGCCCATCCTTTCCTCTCCTCTCCAGCATGTTCCCCTTTTGCTGTGAAGCCTGCTTGTGGGCACAGCGGGGTGACCAGCTCTCATTCACCATCAGCCAGATCGATACCTACCACCCAAGCAGCAATTTTCTACCCTAAAACGAGCCATGGGGCTTTCAGGGCAGGAGCCGAGGACCTCGCTCCACCGTCACATCCCCACCACCAGCAGCAGAGCTCGGCAGCCCCTCCGCTCCCACCCATGCCCGGCTTGGGCGGCTGCTCCATCCCCATCCCCATCCCTTCCTCAGCGCCCGGAGCAGTGCTGTGAGCACTCGGATTCCAGGCAAGAAATTCCCGTCTCCTTTGCCTTTTAAGGAAACATCTGAGTGGGTTTGAGGGTTACAAATGCTAACGAGCAATGGCAATGCTCATTTTAGTCTATTTAGAGGAAACGGGAAGGCATTTCAGTTCATCAAAACACTGGTGATTAATCAGCCAAGTACCAGGCTGTTTTCATTAGGCTTATTTTTAAAGATCTGACACGCTGTGTAAAAATATTCCCCTAATAATTGTGCTCACAGCAGAGGGAACGGCACAGGAGGGGGGTGCGGTGGCACTGGTTTCTAGGTATCCAAGGTAAATATGTCATCGTGGCAGAGAGGAGCGAGCAGGCAGGACTCAGGATGGCGATGGAGGGGTGCAGGGCTGGCGCTGGCCCTGCAGATGGAGGCAGCCTGGCTGGTGGCCTGGGCTGCAGGAGAAGGTGCGCTGGCGGCTGCGGGCTCAGCCAGGGTTTCAGGACCAGGGGAGGGATACATCTGTCCTCTTCTGCATCACCCTGCCATGCAGCTCGCCTGCCGAGCTCCGAGAGCTGGAGCAACGCGCTGTATTTCCAGCTCAGAGGGGAGGACTTGTGCACTGTCTCCAGTGAGCAGAGCTTGGGCTGGTGACACCACCCAGGGCTGGCGCCCGCAGTGGAGCTGGAGTGGTGGGACACACCGAGAGCCGGGGGGTGGGTGCACAGGCAGGAGGGGACGAAGGCACGTGGCCACATGGCCTTGGGCAGAGGGGGACAGGGGGAGGCAGCAGCTCTCATCCCACACACACATCTTGCCCAGCCTCCCGCCAGGGCAGACATGGCTCTTCCTTCACCGAGATGCTTCAGGAAGTCACTGAGCACCCTTGCACCATCCCAGCCCTGGGAACAGGGCATGTCCTGGGGAGAAGGGCCACCAGCCCAGGGCCAGAGGAGGTGGCATCACTCGATACCCGCAGCCCCCGGGGCAGGGTGATGCTGGCACTGGGGCACCTCTGGGAGCCCCATCCCTGGTCCTTGGGGTTTGCAGCAGCGCGGGGCCATGTGAACACAGGGACAGGCTCTGTACGGCTCTGGTATGTTCCTTTCTGTCGCCTGTTTAGGTCTGCACAGGGGAGCCAAGAAATCTCTTAACTAAATAAACAGCTCTCTCGACCCAGATGGCATCTGTTTATACACCAGGTACAAACAGTCCCCATGGCTGCCCCGCTCGCAGCCAGGCCAGTTCTTTCCACAAAAAAGCAGTCCCTGAGGGCCAGCAGTGCCGCGCACTGGGAGGGCAGAGCCGCACTCTGCCCCAGCACAGACACCCATCGCAAGCAGGGCATCGTCTGGAGGAGGCGGCCAGCCCTGGCTGCAGACGAGGGTGTCTGGACTCTCATGTGGGGGTTCAAGGCACTGAGTGAAGCCACAGTGCTCTCCTAGCCCTGAGAGGGTCCAGGGAGCTTGTAAAGGCATCACACCTGCAGCTCCCAGAGGCATCTTTCTTCCTCCTGAAGTCCTAAAGTCCCCCCAGCAAAGATGACATCCACTCTGCCACCCCTGTGCCTTGGTGCTTCTTCCTCCTCCTGCAGCCAGCATCGCTGTCAGGTCACCAGCATCGCCGTCAGGTCACCAGCATCACTGTTCGGTCGCCAGCATCGCTGTGGTCAAGCCGAGGATGCCCAGATGAATTGCGCAGCTGTAGCTCTGAGCCTGTGCTAACCGCGGCTCTGCAGCTGGGCTCCCAGCTCCCAGCATCTCAGAACATCACCCTCTGCTCACCTCCACACAGAACCCCCCCGGCGCCGGCCAGCACACCGAGCTGAGCCATGCTGCCAGGAAGAGCCAGGCTCGCTGCAAGGGGCAGGAGCCACGTGCTCCCCGGCTGCTGAGTGGGGAGAAGGAGGTTTAAACTGCCAAACCCTGATGTGGACGTTACAGTGGGACCCTCCTCTGTACAGCAGCTTCGGTCCCAGTGTCAGGGGTTCATCCATCTTCAGTTGTCTGTCCGTAGTTGGGAGTGAAGGTGTCTCACATCTGATGTTCGGGGCTATGAACCCTGCTCCAGTGCCCTGCTCTTACCGCACTACCCTGACAGCCCTGGTCCCGCGCCCGCATGGCTGCAGGCACAGAAGGAAGTGAGCGCGGTGCCGTAAGAAAACCCACAGGCTGGAAGGCTGCGTGCACTGAGCTGGGATCAAAGGCTTTGGCTGCCGAAGCAGAACATGTCATAATGATGCTGATGGGAGACTCCTCGCAGCCCTGTCAGCCATGGGTGAAGGCTGCAGTGAGGCATTTTCTGTGCCCTGGAGCTGCCGGCTCGGGCTGTGGTCAGCAGCAGTGCACGGGACAGGCTGTGCCAAGAGCCAGGTTCAGGTGCTTGGCAAATGTACCAAAAATTACATGAGAAAGGGCTTCGACTGCAAGAAACAAATGATCAAATGGCCCTAAAGCACAAAGGAAAAGAAGAAAATCTTTTGCTGCCGGAGGTAGCTCCATCAAGCCTTGGGGTTGCATCCGTCTGTGCAGGGAGGGCGTAGCTGCTGCCTGAAGGTCAGTGTTGCAGAGCCAGAAGCCAGACTAAGCTCCTCCGGTGTACCAAAATCTGGTGAATGCAACAGTGACATCATGATAAGCATAAAAGCAAAGGCAAAAATCACTTTTGGAGGGTGAATATACAGGAATCAGTCAAAGCAAAAGCACTGATGCTTGCCAGACCACTAGGGAGTGAGCAGGCATCCTGGCTGGATCAGAGAGAGAAGAAACACAAGAAGTCCAGGGCACCGCTGCACGGCTTCTTGGCACAGAGATGGGAAGACCCCAGAGGCAGGGGAAGGGGCTGCCAGCTGCAGTGACACTGCTTCACCCATCACATGCAGCAAAATCTGCATCCTTCCCCCAGACCACCCCGGTTAAGCTCTTCCCTCTGATGAAACCTTTGGACACTGGAAGAAGACGGGCTGGGAAGACATACAGAGCAATAAACTGCGTCCCCATTGCCTTGGTTTTCTGCAGGGAGATCAAAAATGCAAACACCTGGTTAAAGGAGGCCAGCTTCAGAGAGCCCAGGGTGTGACGGCTGTGTCACCTGTGTCACCAGCTGTGGACATTCCCCTGCTTGCACACGCATCCAGGCCGGCATGGGAAGCGTGTTGGGCTCTGGAGTGGGCAAAGCTGCAGAGCATCCAGCTAGAAACCGTTTAGGAAAGCTGGGAAAGCACCTGGGGTTCACAGAGGTACAGGGAGCAGATCATCCCTCGTTAAAAAGGTGATTAGAAAGAGGATAACTCGTAGGAGGTATGAATAGGAAAGGGTCAGACAGAGCCGTCTGCTAAGGGAGGTGCACCCTGCGGATTGTTAGGCTCTCTGGCTCGCTGGGGATGGAGGAGGGCATCCCGCAGACCTCTGGAGCCCTTTGGGAAGGGACTGGAGGCAGAAGGAGAGCAAAGGTGCCCTGAGGACCTGCAGGGGACCTCATCACACCTGGGTGCCGCAGGCTCTGCCTGCATTCGGGGCACTTGGATGCTAAACCCAGGACCTCGGCTGGGTTAAACCTTCCTTTTCCGAAGTCCAGCATCGAGGTTTAACCCCAGCCGGCAGCTAAGCACCGCGCAGCCGCCCGCTCGCTCGCTCCCCCCTGAGTGGTGTGGGGAGGGGAATCAGGAAAAAGGCAAAACTCGTGGGTCGAGAAGAATGATTTAACAATTGAAATAAAATACTAATAGTAACAAAAAGGAGAGAGAAAGAGAGAGGAATAAAACCTGAAGGAAAAAACAAAAAAAGCCCAAGTGATGCATGATGCAGTTGGTCACCCCCACCGAGCGATGCCCAGCCAGTCCCCCAGCGGCCATTGGTGGCCCCCAGCCAACTCCCCCCAGTTTATATACTGGGTGTGATACCCACGGTGTGGAATATCCCTTTGGCGAGTTTGGGGCAGGTGTCCCGGCTCTGCTCCTGGCTCCTTGTGCCCCGCTCACTGGCAGAGCAGGGGGAGCTGGAAAGTCCTGGATTTAGATGATTTAGAGTAAGCACAACTTAGCAACAAGTAAACCACCAGTGTGGTACCAAGGTTATGCTCACACCAAACCCCAAGCACAGCCCTGCACCAGCTACTGAGAAGAAAATTAACCGTATCCCAGCTGAAACCAGGATACCAGCCGCAGGCTGCAGGGTGTGAGCGTGAGGTGGTGGGTCACTCCGCTGGGATGGAGGAGACAGGCCCATACCCAGGGCTGAACCATCACCACTTGGAGCAGGTCACTCACCTCCCTGACGGGTCCTGGCCACCAGCCTGTCCCCTGCCACAGCAGAGCCGCGGTGCTGGCTGTCCTCGTGCTCCCCCACGGCATCTCCCTGCCACCTTCCAGGGACCCCGCATGATGCCCTCACAATGTTCTGCTGTAAATTCCTGGTTTCGGGCAGCTCAAAGGCATAGTCTAAGACGCTCCTGAGGCAGGACTGTCCTGCACCATCCTGTGCCCCCTCCCCGGCTGCGGCACTCTCCCCCGGTGCCCTGCGGTGGCTCCCCCATGACAAAGGTGCGGAGCTGGTGATGGTGAAACTGGGGTGGTGAGTCTGGAAGCTGGAGGCATCTGTCTCTGTAACGCCTTGGTGTTTTTCTCTCGTTAGGAAAGCAGATCAAGTGAGAAGAATAAGGGAGCCCAGAATGAAGAAGAAAAGGGAAAGGAAGCCCCTTCCAAAGACCTGGCCCTGAAACGGGATACGAAGGTGGGAAAAGACTCTAAAAAAGAAGAAAATGTTCCAAAAACAGACCCGAAAATTAAAGCTGAGTCTGAGGCTAAGACCAAAGAGGACAAGGCTATCAACGATAAAGTCAAGGCCATGGAGAAAAAGCTGATGGGGAAGGACAAAAAGGAGGAAGAAAAGGGTTCAGTGTTGAAGAAAGACACCGGGAAGGACAAAAAGGAGGATGAGAAGGGCTCAGCATTAAAGAAGGATGCAGGGAAGGATAAAAAGGAGGACGAGAAGAGCTCAGCATTAAAGAAGGATGCAGGGAAGGATAAAAAGGAGGACGAGAAGGGTTCGGTATTAAAGAAGGATACAGGGAAGGATAAAAAGGAGGATGAGAAGGGTTCAGTATTAAAGAAGGATACAGGGAAGGATAAAAAGGAGGACGAGAAGGGCTCGGCACTAAAGAAGGATGCAGGGAAGCATAAAAAGGAGGACGAGAAGGGTTCAGTATTAAAGAAGGATGCAGGGAAGGACAAAAAGGAAGAAGAAAAGGGTTCAGCATTGAAGAAGGGCACAGGGAAGGATAAAAAGGAAGATGAGAAGAGTCTGGGCTCAAAGAAACAGGCAGAAGACACAGGAGAAGATAAGAAAGAAAAAGACAAAAAAGAAGAGGACAAGGGTTCAGCTTTGAAAAAATCAAAGTCAGATGAGAAGGAGAAATCCCAGCCAGAGGCAGAAAAGGCAGCAGAGGAGAAACAGGAGGCCAAGACAGCAGCCAAGAGCAGCCCCTCCAAGCCTGCCACCAGCAGCTCCTCGGATCAGGCCAAGGATGATGAAGCCTCCAGCATTTTTGATGAGCTCATCGAGAAGGTGAAGAACAACGATGCCGAGGTCACCGAAGTGAACGTGAACAACTCAGACTGCATCAACAACGAGACCCTGGTGCGCTTCACTGAGGCCCTAGAGTTCAACACCGTGGTCAAGCTGTTCGCCTTGGCCAACACCCGTGCTGATGACCACGTGGCCTTCGCCATCGCCATCATGCTGAAGTCCAACAAGGTGCTGACAAGCATCAACCTGGACTCCAACCACATCACGGGCAAGGGCATCCTGGCCATTTTCCGGGCACTGCTGCAGAACAACACGCTGACGGAGCTGCGTTTCCACAACCAGCGGCACATCTGTGGGGGCAAGACAGAGATGGAGATCGCCAAGCTCCTGAAGGAGAACACCACGCTCCTGAAGCTGGGCTACCACTTTGAGCTGGCTGGACCACGCATGACGGTCACCAACCTGCTGAGCCGAAACATGGACAAACAGAGGCAGAAACGCCTCCAGGAGCAGAAACTGGCACAGGAGCGTGGGGAGAAGAAAGATCTCCTGGAGGTGCCCAAGCCCGGAGCCCTGCCAAAGGGGTCTCCCAAGCCATCCCCACAGCCGTCCCCCAAGGCTTCCCCCAAAAGCTCACCCAAGAAAGGGGGGGCGCCTGCTGCGCCACCCCCACCTCCTCCTCCGCTCGCCCCACCACTGATCAATGAGAGCCTGAGGAACTCGCTCTCGCCGGCCACGCAGAGGAAGTTGGGAGACCGGGCACTGCCGGCCCAGGAGAAGAACTCACGGGACCAGCTCCTGGCGGCCATCCGCTCCAGCAACCTCAAACAGCTCAGGAAGGCAAGTGTGGGGCCACGGTGGGGTCTGCCCGTGGGGCGAGTCTGTGGGCTGAGCCCTGAGGTCACATCTGCTGTCACTTGGGCTTGTCCTGCTCCGGTGCAGGGTATGGAACGGTCCCAACCCCCGCACAGAGCACGTGGCAGGGGCAGATCCATCCCTTTGCTGGGCACACGGGGCAGGCAGATCCATCCTTTTGCACCGTCCCTCGCAGAGCAGATGGGGCTGGCAGATCCGTCCCTTGGCAGAGAGCACGGACGGGGCAGCCCCATCCCTTGGCAGAGCCCCTGGGGTGGGCAGATCCAGCGGGCAGGTTTGGCTCCAGGGTTTGGGACACGAGGGTGAAGCCAGCGTTAACATACACCCCCGGGGGATGGAAATCCAGGACCTCCCCTGGCAGAAACCAGTGTCCACGCTGGCAGCAGGTCCTCAAGGGGAGCAGCTCACTGAGCTCTCGCTGCCACGCTGGCAGCACCCTGGGGTTGCGGGGTAGCCAGGGTGGCCGGGGGGCTGCGACTGCAGCACCGGTCCCAGGATGATGCCTTGAAACATCTCACTCACCCCAGTTTGTGTCCCTGGCCGGGCTGCCCCTCAGCCTGAGTGTGGGGACAGCCAGCCTGGCCAAGGGGGAGATGTCCCCAGGTGCCCAGCACCCCACACAGCCACAGCACAAGGGTCCCACTCCACCACGGCGGGTCTGCACCGGGTCCCCCGCGCCACCCCAGTGTCCCCTTTCCTCGCTCCCAGCTCCCCCCAGTAACGGGGTGTCTTCTCTGGCAGGTGGAGGTACCGAAGTTGCTGCAGTAGGAGCGGGACAGCTTTGCCCCCGCAGCGTGGCGGACCCCGGGCCACTTGCCTTTCTCGTGACTGTCTCCACGCCAAGCCCCGTGGGACCCCGCAGTGACACCGCCGAGGAGCGGGGGTCTCTCTGGGACAGAGGAAGGGCCGGCCCGAGGAGGGCCAGCGCAGCCGCCCCGTGCAGCGCCGGAGGAAGACATTGTATTTATTGTGTTGACAGTTGTGGAGCCCCCCGAGCTCTTTCTGTCGCCAGCACCGTGCCCCGCTCTGCCTGGTGAGACTGGGGGCAGAGGAGGGGGCTGCAGAGCGGGGGGCTTGGCCAAAGGGGCTTGGTGCCCTCCAACCCCACTCGCCTGCAGGGTCTGTCTCCCCCCTGGGGGCTCCAACCGGTGGGCTGGGGGTGCCGGCTCGCGGGGTGCCGGCTCAATGGAACCGGGGGCTCAGGGAAGGGGGCAGAGCGGGGATGGGGGCAGTGGGAGGACAGAGCGGGAGGTCAGCCCGGGCTGGTGCAGGGGGCTCGGGGCATGGCGTGGGGGGCTCGGTTCGAGGGTTTTGCTCCCTCTTGACCCCACACCCGAGTGGCTCCACCTGCCCCACATCCCCCCTGCAGTGTGGGGCTCGCCCAGCTGGTGCTCCGGGGGGAACCAGAGCCGGTGACACCAGCAGCCCCCTGGGGGCACAGGGTGGGCAGGCACACTGTATGCCCCGGGACCCCCGGGGGAGGGTGGCAGCCGGGGGGCCAGCGGGTTGGGCCCCGCAGTGCCCCCGACCCCCACCCCGCGCCCCCCCGGAGCCCCTTTGCAATGTGTAGCGCTGTGCCCACTGCATCAGCAATAAAGCTCACCCAACGCTTCCCCGGTGCTGCGCCCTGGACCCCTGCCTGCCACCACACCTCAGCTGGGAGCACTGGGGCCCACGGGCCCCCCAGACTGGGCGCGTGCCAGGTCACCTGCCCACCCAGAGCCCACCGATGGGGCACCCCCCTGAGCCCCATCCCCGGGCCCCCGGCTGGGCCTGCTTTGGCGCAGGGGCCGCCCGGCCGCACGGGGGCGCTGTGCAGGGGGGCAGCGCCGCGGGCAGGGGGCACCGGGGTCCCCGTGCCCACCCTCAGGTCGCTCCCGGGGGCCGCCGCCAGCCGCCCACGCGGGACCCTTGGGACGCCCCGGACCGAGCGGCCCTGGCCCCGCAGCCTGAGCACCGGGGGGCGCCGGGGGAGTGTGCTGCCGGAGGGCACCGGGACGGGGCAGGGGCCGCCAGGGGGCGCCATAACGGAGCGGGGCAGCTGGGGGGCCCGGTAGGGGGCAGTACCAGAGCGGCTGCACGCGGCGGCGGCCGGCAGGGGGCGCGATAACGACGGGGGGGTGGGGCGGGGGGGGCCGGTCCGGTCTCGCACCGGCACCGGCACTGGCACCGGCACTGGTACCGGCACCGGCAGCGCCCAGCGGCGGCCTTCAGGGGTCGCGGTAACGACCAGGGGGAAGGCGGTCCGGTCTCGTCCCGGCACCGGCAGCGCCCAGCGGGGGCCGGCAGGGGGCGCAATAACGACGGGGGGGCAGTCCCGTGTCACACCGGCACCGGCACCGGCACCAGCACCAGCAGCGCCCAGCGGCGGCCAGCAGGGGGCGCGATAACGACGGGGGGGCGGCCCCGTGTCACACCGGCACCGGCAGCGCCCAGCGGCGCCGGCAGGGGTGTTGGTCCCGTCTCGCCCCGGCAGCGGCAGCGCCCGGCGGCGCCTGCAGGGGGCGCGGTAACGACGGGGGGGGCCAGTCCCGTCTCGACCCGGCACCAGCACCGGCAGCGCCCGGCGGCGCCGGCAGGGGGCGCGCTGCCGCCGGCCCCGCTCCGCCCCGCTCCGCCCCGCTCCGCTCGGTGCCGCGGGGCGCTCGGTGTCGCGGAGACGGCGCAGGACAAAAGGCGCGGCGGCGGCGGCGGCGGCGGCGGCGGGGCGATGGGCGGCGGGGCGGCGGGCGGCGGGGCGGCGCCATGAGGCGGCGGCGGCGGCGGCGGCGGCTGGGAGCATGGCGGCGGGCGGCGGGGCGCGGCGGGGGCTGCTGAAGCGGAAGCCGAACTTCACGCTGCAGGAGATCGACATCCTGATGAGCGAGGTGCTCAAGTACGAGCAGCTGCTCTTCGGCGCCGCCGCCAGCACCGTCAACGCCTACGAGAAGCAGAAGATCTGGTGGCGCATCACCAACAAGATCAACGCCGCCGGCCGCAACCAGCGCGACATCGGCGAGGTGAAGAACCGCTGGCGGGGGCTGCGCCGCCGCGCCAACGACAAGATCACCCGGCACCGGCAGGAGCGGCAGGGACCGGCCGCCCGGCCCGCCCGGCCCGGCAACGGCAGCGGCAACGGGCCCGGCCCGCCCGAGCTCGGCCCCGGGCCCGCCCCCGGCTGGGGAGCGCGGGGCGCCGCCGGCACCGGCCCGCCGCTGCTCAGCGTCGAGGTGGTGGCGCCGCACGGTGGGTGCGGGGGGAGGCACCGGGGCACCGGGCAGGGCCGGGGAGCACCGGGACTCGGGGCAGGGGATGGGGCAGGGGGGGCACCGGGACATGGGACACGGGACAGGGCCAGGGACACTGGGACGTCGGGCAGGGAGGCACCAGGACACCAGGCAGGGGTTGGGGCAAGGGAGGGGGCATCGGGACACAGGACACCGGGCTGCGGCTGGGGGGCACCAGGACACGGGGCAGGGGTTGAGACACCGGGCAGGGCCAGGGGGCACCGGGACACGGGGCCGGGGCAGGGACGGCGAGGCTGGGGCAGGGATGGGACGGACCCGGACTGGGACAGGGGCACTGGGACCAGAATAGGCACACGGAGGAGCAGGGACACGGGGAACCAGGACACGAGGGGCCAGGACAGGTGCATGGAAGGACTGGAGCAGGGACATGGAGGCACTAGGACCAGCATGGGGGGGGACTAGGACTGGGATGGGGCCCTGGGAGCAGGATATGGGGGAGCAGGACTGTGACCTGGGGGACAGGGACACAGGGGCAGTGGGACCAGAACAAGCACATGGAGGGACAGGGACACAGGGGACCAGGATGGGGACATGGTGGTACCAGGGCAGGGACATGGATGACTGGGACAGAGACACAGGAGACCACGACCAAGGCACTGGGACCAGGACAGGTGTGTGGAGGGACTGGGACAGGGACACGGAAGATCAGGACCAGGACAGGGACACTGAGACCAGGACATGGGGGACCAGGACATGAATACAGGGGACCAAAGCAGGGATGTGGAGACTGGAGCAGGGATGTGAGGGACAGGGGTGTGGGGGCGCTGGGACCAGTTCAGGTGCATGGAGGAACTGGGGCAGGGACAGGGAGAATCAGAATGGGGATGTGGGGCGGGGACATGGAGGGGACATAGACACAGGGGAGAAGGACAGGGACATGGAGAAATGGGACAGGGATTGGGGAGGGGGGACGGGACCAGCATAAGGACATGGATGACAGGGGCATGGGAAGAACAGGACCAGGACATAGGAGACAGGGAGAGCAACAGGCGCACTGGGACCAGGACAGGACGATACAAGGATCTGGCCAGGGACACTGCGCGCTGGAGCCAGGACAGGGGCAAGGGACAGGGCACCGGGGCAGGGGACCAGGACAGGGCCAGGAGCAGAGACCAGGTCAGGGAATGGGAGCACCTGGGCCAGGGCAGGGGGCTGGTACCAGGACAACAACAGGAGGGGACTGAGAGCAGGACAGGGATGGGGGTTACTGGGGCGGGGACAGAGGCCTGAGGGGACTGGGATCAGGACAGGGACATGGACCAGTGCAGGTTCGAGGGACAGCAGCGCTGGGATCGGGATGGGAGGATACCAGGATCAGGTCAGGGATGTGGGCGACTAGGAATAGGACAGGGACAAGGGACCTGGACAGGGGTAAGAGGGGCCTGGGAACAGGGCAAGGACTGGTGGGACTGGGGCAGGGACATGGGGGTACCAGGACCACACAGGGACATGGGGCTACCACATTCAGGACAGAGATATGGGACTACTGGGACCAGGTGAGGGACAAGGGACATGGAATGGGGCCAGACTGATGATGGACAACGGGGCTATGGAGATGTGAATGCATAGATGGGACCAGGACCGTGTGCAGGAGAGGGGACACGGGAGTACGGGGATGGGGACAAGGGAGATGAGGACAGAGGAAGCAGAGGCAGAAGGAGGTCGGGTTGCTCAGTCCGTGGGGTGATGGGGGGGGTCCCGCCAGCTGCCCTGCGCTCTCCGTCCATCCCACAGGCGTCAAGGAGGAGGCGGTGAAGGAGGAGCCGGTGGAGGTGAAGACTGAGCCTTTCCACAGCCCGGCTGCCGACAGCATCCCCGGCCGTGGTGCTGAGCGCCGGCTGCCCCGCACCAGCGTCCGCCCGCCCAGCGAGCTGTGCGAGGGCTGGAGCCGCAGCCCCCCGCGCCCCGCGCCCCCCGAACTCTCCCTCGGCGACTTGGGTGGGCAGCAGGAGCCGTTGGGCTCCGACTTCCCGAGCATCCTCTTCGAGCAAGAGGCCGAGAATCTCAATAACTGCGGTACGGGCGAACCGGGCCCCCCCGGTACGGCGGGGCTGTCGGACGGGGCACCTGACTGCGCCCAGCTCACACCGGCCGAAAAACGCATCGTCCAGTCCAACGAGCGGCTGGTGCAGGAGATGCAAGCTTTCCGACGGGAATACGCCGAGAGCCGCCGGGAGACCACCTCCGTCCTGCGCGTCATCGCCCAGGCACTGGGCGGCCTCAGCCGCAGCCTGGCCGAAATCCGTGACCTCTACCTCCGGGAGCAGGCGGCCCCCAAACCCTGAGCCCCCACGCAGCTGGCTGCGTGCACCCGTGGCCGGCGGGGACCGCCCTGGGGACAGCTTCCCCCCCAGCCCCCAGCACCCACCTTGCTGCTTTTATTATTTTTATTATTATTTTTTTCCCCTCCATCCCACTTCAATAAAACTCAGAGCTGCCCCCCGGCTCCCCCCTCCCTGGGCTCGTTGTGGGGTTTTGGGGGGCGACAGGATGCTGGGACCTGTGGTCCCCCGGGAGATGGGACAGCTTTTTGCCCCCTGGGGGATCTGCATTTGCCCCCTGGGGGGTCTGCATTTGCCCCCTGGGGGGTCTGCATGGCTTTTTCCCCCCCAGGAGTGATGGACTCAGCAGTCCCAAATGTAGCTGGTGGCTGGTGGCTGGGACCCCCCCTCCCATGGGACCCCCCTTCCCAGCGACGGTGCGGGGGGCACATGAATCACAGCAGGAGCCGGTGAATCTGTGCCCCAGCACCTGTCCCCGTGCCACCGGCTGCGGGGGGAGATGGGTCCCAGCCCCAGAGAGCCAGGGCTGGGGGAGGGGCGGATGGAGGAATTGGCCTTGCGCCCCGAGCCCAGCGCTGAATTTTCTGCTTTCTGACCCAAAATGCCACTGGGGATGCTCTCGCACCCTGGCTTTGTGTGGTGGGGCTGGGGGGGCAGCAGCGCTCCCCAGCTGGCTCATCCTGGCGGCTGGTTTGGTGGGAATTGCCCATTTACCCAGTTTGTAGATGGAGAAGCCTTGGAGCAGAGTTGGGGGAAGCCACCAAGATGACACCGGGCTGTGGGGTGCAAGATACGGTTTAATGCGAACCCCGGGGGGGGGGGGGGAGAGCCGGGGCCAAATCGGTGCGGGGGTGCGGTGATGCACGGCCCTCGGGGGACCCCCGGGCGCCCCCCCCATGGGTGCAGAGGCTGCTGGCACCCAGGGCTGGGTGGAGGCACCCACAAAGAGCCCAGTGTGCAGGACAAGAGCTGCCCTGTGCTGCTGGCACGGGGTCAGCCCCGGCACGGCCGGGAAGGGCTGGATCCAGCCACAGCTGGGGCACCCCCCCGGGCCCAGGGCGGGGGGACAAGGGTCCCCAGACGGGCCCCGCTGGCCGGCGGCGGGAGGGTGCCGGGGTCCCCGCGGGTGCTCAGGCTCCGGGGTAGCTGGGCTGTGCTGGGACGTAGGGGGGTGGTGCTGCGGAGGGAAACGGGATGGGCTGTCAGCCCTGGCAAGGTCACTGCGCCCCCCCGGGGGACAGGGTGTCCCCCCAGTCCGGTGCTCACCTGTGGGGTTGTAGATGGGGGGGGCGGAGGGGTACAGCGGGTACTGGGCGGCGGGGCCGGCTGGCGGGTACATGGCCATGGGGGTGAAGCCGGGCTGGGGGGGCGCAGGGCCGGCTTTGGCGTCCACAGGGAAGGGGGGTGGGGGGCCTGCGGGGGGGTAGCTGGACAGCGGGATCTCTGGGCCTGCGGGAGAGATGGGGGGGGGCTGCGGCACCTTGGGATGGGGACAGGGCCCGGCGGTGCCCACAGGTGTTGGTGGCCCTTGAGGGGGGCGCTGGGGGCAGCAATGGGCATCAGGGTGATCCCAGCAGCACCCACTCCAGTACCCTCCCCCAGCACCCAAATCCACACCCTGCACCCAGGTGCTCCCCCCTGCACCCTAATCCCCCTCCTGCATCCCTCCAGGCCCCCCACCCGACCCCCCAGTCCCGACCCCCCGCCCCCCAGCCCCCCCACCTTGCAGGGGGGTGCGGAGGTGCTGCCGGCGCTGGTACAGGTAGCAGCAGGAGCACATGAAGCAGCAGACGATGGTGGTGACGATGGCAATGAAGAGCACCACGGCCGAGGCGATGCCCGCGATGGTCTTGGGGCTGCGGCACGTGGGGACGTGGGGGAGGGGGCACTGGGGCACAGCCCCCGCCCCCACACTGTACCTCCCCCCCCACCCAGTCACACCAGTGGCCGCAACACCGAGGGGCACCCTGGAGCACCCAGCTGGAGACTGGAGGGACAAGGATGTCCAGACAAGCCCCCAGCACCCAATGCCCAGCACCCAGTGCCACTGCCCATCACCCAGTAGCAGTGCCCAGCACCCAATGCCTAGCACCCAGTACAAGCGCCCAGTACCAATGCCCAGCACCCAGTATAAGTACCCAGTGCCCAGCACCCAGCCCCCATGGCCCAGCACCCAAAGGCAAGCACCCGGCACCCTGTACCACTGCCCATCACCCAGTAGCAGTGCCCAGCACCCAGTACCACTGCCCAGCACCCAGTGCCACTGCCCATCACCCAGTAGCAGTGCCCAGCACCCAATGCCCAGCACCCAGTACCACTGCCCAGCACCCAGTGCCACTGCCCATCACCCAGTAGCAGTGCCCAGCACCCAATGCCCAGCACCCAGTACCACTGCCCAGTACCAATGCCCAGCACCCAGTAGCAGTGCCCAGCACCCAGTACCGCTGCCCAGTCCCCATGGCCCAGCACCCAAAGGCAAGCACCCAGCACCTGAAGGCGAGGCAGTGGCGCTGCTGGCGCTCGGTGAGCAGGCGCAGGGGGTCGCGGCAGCAGTACCGCTGGTGGCACGTGCCGCAGCAGAAGGTGAAGAAGTCGCAGTCGAAGCCGGGGTGCCAGGAGCCGTTCCTGTCCACGTACCACAGGCAGTCCTCGCCCCCCGCCACTGGGGACAGCCGCCCGTCACCGGGGCCTCGGGGCACCCCCAGCCCGGCCACTGCCACCCCCAGTGGCACCAGCAGCACCCCACGTCCTCCGTGTTCCCCACATGCTGTCCGAGGGGGATGGCCTGTACCCCACCACATCCTGCCCCATGGCCCCCTGTATCCTGCTCCATCCTGCCCCATGGCCCCCCATACCCTGCCCCTATGTACCCCCACACGTGGCTCCATCTGCCCCTATGTACCCCCCACACCCCACCACATTCTGCCCCCATGTCCCCCCCTTCCTGCTCCATCCTGACCCACGTCTCCCACCATACCCCGCCTCATCCTGCCTCCCTGTACCCTGTACTTTACTCCATCCTGTCCCCCCACTGCATCCTGCCCCGCGTACCCCCACACCCCACTGCATCCTTCCCCATGTCCTCCTGGATCCCGCTCCGTCCTGCCCCACGTCTCCTCAGACTCCGCTCCATCCTGCCCCACATCCTTGCAGCCCCCACCCCATCCTGCCCCACACCCTCGCTGCCCCTACCCCATCCTGCCCCACATCCTCGCAGACCTCCTCCATCCTGCCCCACATCCTCGCAGACCTCGCTCCATGCTGCCCCACATCCTCACAGCCCCCACCCCATCCTGTCCCACATCCTCGCAGACCTCGCTCCATGCTGCCCCACATCCTTGCAGCCCCCACCCCATCCTGCCCCACACCCTCGCTGCCCCTACCCCATCCTGCCCCACATCTTCGCAGACCTCCTCCATCCTGCCCCACATCCTCGCAGACCTCGCTCCATCCTGCCCCACATCCTCACAGCCCCCACCCCATCCTGCCCCACATCCTCACGGACCCCGCTCCGCCTGACGCAGCCCCCCCAGCCGCTCCCCCGCCGCCTCCCGGCTCTATTTCTGGCCCGAGCCACCTGCGCTCCCCGAAATAGCCGCGGGCCGAGGCCCGGGGGCGGCCGGAGGCGCCGCGACAGCGACCACGGAGCCACCAGGGCTGGGCCGGTCCCTGGGGGGCTCCAGCGCGCTCCCCACCCCCGGCTCCCAGCGGATCTCAGGGGTCCCATATGGGGTTCGCTCCCCGCCCGAGGGGCCCGCGGCAGCTCGGCGCCGAGCGGGGAAACTGAGGCACGGGCCGCGTGTGGGAAGCCCCCGACCCCCCCGGGATTGGACACCCACCGGCTCCGCGCACGCCGGGGATGTCCCGCAAGCAGCAAACGGGGGGCGGGGGGGGTGGGGGGGGGTGGGGAACACACACAGGGGGACACGTTGGCGCAAGCGACCCCCGCGCGCTGGCGCCGGGCACGGGCACGGCCGGTGGCACCGGGTCCCGTCACCGGGTGGCACCGCCCGACCCCCTCCCCGTGCCCCCCCGCCGTGTCTCTTACCCAGCGAGGCGGCCACGGCCACCAGCACGGTCCCGGCCAGGGGCCACCCGCTTCCGGGGCCACCGGGCCCCATCCCGGGGCCGCGCCTGGGGCCGCCGCTCAGCGCTGCCGGGGCGGGGGGGGGCGGGGGGCGGCGGCTGCGCTGCGGCAGCGGGGCCGGGGCGGCGGGGCCGGGGGAGCCCGGGGCCGCTCCCGGAGCCGCTTCCGGGGCCGCTCCCGGTGTGTCCCGGGGCCGCTCCCGGTGTATCCCGGGGCCGCTCCCAGGGCCGCTCCCGGTGTGTCCCGGCGCCGCTCCCGGTGCAGGCCGGTCCCGGTCCCGGTGCGGCGGGGCCGGTGCAGCCCGGTGCGGGGCCGGCGCAGGCCCGCAGTGACGCCGCAGCCCGCCGGCGCTCGGTCGCTGCCCGGTGCCCCCCCGCGGCGGCGCCTCCCGCCGCAGCCACCGGCCCCGGCCCCGGCCCCCCGCCCGCCGGGAGGAGCGTCCCGGGCCCGCGGGCACGGCCGGGCGGGGCTGCGGGGGCGCTGGGGGGGGACCCCGGCCCGGCCCCCCCCGCCGCTGCCCTCCCCGCGCCCCCGTGGCTGCCCTTGCCCTGCCTGGACCCCCTGCACTGTCCCCCTGCCCTCTCCCCCTGCCCTGTCACCCTGCCCTGTCCCCCTGCCCGGACCCCTGCCCTGTCCCCCTGCACTGTCCCCCTGCCCTGTCCCCCTGCCCGGACCCCCGCCCTGTCCCCCTGCCCTGTCCCCCTGCCCTGTCCCCCCGCCCTGTCCCCCTGCCCTGTCCCCCTGCCCTGTCCCCCTGCCCGGACCCCTGCACTGTCCCCCTGCCCTGTCACCCTGCCCTGTCACCCTGCCCTGTCCCCCTGCACTGTCCCCCTGCACTGTCCCCCTGCCGGACCCCTGCCCTGTCCCCCTGCCCTGTCACCCTGCCCTGTCACCCTGCCCTGTCCCCCTGCACTGTCCCCCTGCCCGGACCCCTGCCCTGTCACCCTGCCCTGTCCCCCTGCCCTGTCACCCTGCCCGGACCCCTGCCCTGTCCCCCCTGCCCTGTCCCCCTGCCCTGTCACCCTGCCCTGTCCCCCTGCCCTGTCCCCCCTGCCCTGTCCCCCTGCACTGACCCCCTGCCCTGTCACCCTGCCCGGACCCCTGCACTGTCCCCCTGCCCTGTCCCCCTGCCCTGTCCCCCTGCCCTGTCCCCCCTGCACTGACCCCCTGCCCTGTCACCCTGCCCGGACCCCTGCACTGTCCCCCCTGCCCGGACCCCTGCCCTGTCCCCCTGCACTGACCCCCGCCTTTCACAGCCCCCGAGCCCCCTCCCTTCCCTGCCCCCCCGCTCCCCATCATTTCCCTCCCCAGCACCCCTTCCCCTCCCCTGCACCCCTTATTTCTCCCCCCTCGCACCCCTTCCCCTGCACCCTTCGTGTCCGCCCCCTGCCCGCCTTCCCCTCCCCCCACCCCTGCCCTGCCCCCCCATCCCGAGCCCACAGAGGCACGGCCGGACCCCCAGCCCCCCGGGGCCCGATCCTGGCAATGCCAACCCACTGCTGGATCCAGGGGAGGGGTGACCCTGCCAGGGACAGGGCTGGGGACACAGAGGTGACACATCCCGAGGCTGGCGAGGGCAGGAGCACCTCAACGACCACCTTTATTAGAGACCAACGCCCCCCATCGCGGTGGCACCATCAGCAGCGGGGTCACAGTGCCAGCGAGGGGACACGGGGGTGGGGGCCAGCCCCAGCCACCCTGTCCCAGCGCCGCACACCCCAGGAGCGCTGGGGGGCGGCTGTGCCTCCCACCCGTGTCTTCATACGGGGGGGATGGGGGGGGAGGAGGGTTGTGGGACGGCCCTGGCCCTGGCCCAGCCAGGCTGTGCCCCCCCCAGGGTGGGGGTCCCCACGCTCACACTTGTGTGACGATCTCGCCATTCTCAGGCACGTAGACCTGCACAGGCACGCCGTCCGCCGAGCGCCGCAGGACACGTACCGGGGGCGCCTGCGTGGGAGAAGGAGCCTGTGGGTGCCGGCACCCCACCCTGGACCCGGGCAGCACCCCAGGGGGCACATCCCGCGGCAGGGGGTGTTGGGGGGGGGCACGGCTGCAGGTCCTGGCTTGCCCGGCATGGGCCCCGGCTGTGCCATGGGTGCCACCATCCCAGCACGGTGTGCCACGCTGTGCTCCCTGCACCCATCCCAGCGGGACCCCCCAGGTGGAGGGGAGCCACCCCCCAAAATGTTTGCAGGGACCCTCCTGCCCAGGGGCACCCCGCTGCTGAGCCCACGTGGGGCCCTGGGTTCTGTCCGTGGGATGCTGGGTGTGACTGGAGGGACCCACGTGGGACCCCAGCCCTGACCCAGGGACCCCCCTCAGCATCCTGGCCTGACCCAGCACCCCTCATGGGACCCTGGATCCTGCTCATGGGACCCTGGACCTGCCCAGAGGGACCATCAGAGGGTCTCATCCGGCCCCAGAAAGCCTTGAGAGATGTTGGTCTTGTGCCCAAGAGCCTCAGAAGACCCTGGTCCTGGCCATGGGACCTCCTCAGGACCCCATTCCTGCACTAGGGACCTTTCTGGGACCCTGGGCCTGTCCCAGGGACCCCCTTAGGGAACTGGCCCTGTCCCACGAGACCTTCACCAGTCCTGTTCCAGGGACCCTTAGGGGTCCCCCGTCCTGCCCCAAGGGAAACTCATGGGACCCCCAGTTCTTCCCCATGGATCCCCTCAGGACCCTATGCCTGCTCTGGGGACCCTCATGGGACCCCACCAGAGCCACTTACCCATGAACCACCTCAGGGTGGCAACTCATGTCACCCAGTCACCCACAGGGCAGCACCCAGGGGGTCACCATAGGGGAATGGGCATCATGTTGCCCTCCACTCTCCCGCACCCCGACCCCCCGTACCCAGCACCCAATGCCCTACCTGAGTCCGCGGCAGGACTCCACGGGTGATGGGCACGTCCCTGGTGGTCCCACCGCGGGGTCCCCGAAAGGCCCCTTGCCGGTCGAGGGAGTGGGGACGGGCACCCCGCAGCCGGGCACAGCTGGTGCCATGATTTGAGCTCCTCGGTCACAGCCGCCTTGGAGAGCCCCCGACCCCCCGGCCGGCGCGTAGTCCTTGAGCGAGGGGGTGCGCACGATGCGGCTGTGCGAGGGCACCAGGCGCTGGTAGCGTAACGGGGCCAGATCCTGCTCGTAGAGGAAAGCTGGGGGGCTGGCAGGTGGCAGGAACCGGTGGGCACCGCGGGGGTAGTAACCCGGCTCGGCGAGGGGTGGTGGGACTTTGGGGCGCGGGAAGGAGACGTCGGGGCTGCTGCTGCCCGGGGAGGTGGCGTGGGAGATGCTGGAGAGGTCGGAGATGCTGTCGTCGGAGCCGGAGCGGCAGGCGGGGCCGGGGGTCGGGATGCAGGCGGTGGGCACCGTCACTGTGTAGTACGTGGGGCGCCGGCGGGGTACGGCACTGCGGCCCCGCGGCTCGCCGGGCTGCCAGCACGCCTCTACCCTGCGGGCAGGGGGCTGCAGCTGAGGCGGCCCCTTCCCCTTGCCTCTCACCCAAAAGGCCGGGGGTGTGGGAAGGGGGGGGACATGGGACTGAGCACCCTGTGGGTGCAGGGTGAGGCATCCCCACGGGATTAGCTCCAGCCTCCCCATGGGTTAGCTCCATCATCTCCAGCGAGTTAGCTCCATCTTCTCTCCCTGGGACTATCTCCAGCCTCCTCCCCATGGGATTATCTCCCCCCTCCTCCTCCCCATGGGTTTAGCTCCATCATCTCCAAGAGGGTATCTCCATCCTCCCCATGGGATTATCTCCCCCCTGCTCCTCCTCCCCATGGGTTTAGCTCCATCATCTCCAAGAGGGTATCTCCATCCTCCCCATGGGATTATCTCCCCCCTGCTCCTCCTCCCCATGGGTTTAGCTCCATCATCTCCAAGAGGGTATCTCCATCCTCCCCATGGGATTATCTCCCCCCTGCTCCTCCTCCCCATGGGTTTAGCTCCATCATCTCTATGAGGGTATCTCCATCCTCCTTCCCATGGGGTTGTCTCCATCCTCCCTTGCAGAAGCCCTTGTCCCCCCTCCCCAGGCACAGGACATACCTCAGGGACTGGGACTGTCCTCGCCGGCCCGATGGCTCCGGGGTGCTGGGAGCGCTGGAGCCCGCCTGCCGGCACAGCACCAGGGTCCTGATGGGGACAAAGCGGTAGGGGGGGACGTCCCCCGTCCTGGGTGCCAGTGAGGCTGTGGGGTCAGGGCTGCCGGGGGCCGAGGGGGTAGCAGGGATGGCTGGTGGGGACCCGGGGTAGCACCGGGACCCCCGGGTTTCCCCATCCCCGGGGTCGAAGCCAGGTTTTTTGGCCTTCTCATAGGGTCTGTCGAGGCTGGTCTCGCACCAGGGGCTGGAGGAGGCCGGCGGGGCCCTGACCCCTCCCCCTCGGGGGGCTCCTCGGGGGACGGGGACCCCCGTGGGGTGGCAGGTCCTGGTAGCCGTGTCTCCTCTGTGGGAGAGATGGAGGGTTGGGATGGGGGGCCCTACACGGGGGGGCACCCCGGTGTGTCCCCCCTGCCCCCGCAGCCCCCTTACCCTCCTCCAGCAGGACGGCATCCGACAGGGAGCTCTCGTCGGAGGCGCTGAGCTCTGCGGGGCAGGGGACAGGTGAGAACGGTGCCGGTGCCGGTGCTGGTGCCAAAACGCTCCCAGGGCACCCGCCGCCACCCAGCGCGTCCCCGGAGGCCTCCGCTCTCCCCTCTCCCACGCCGCCTGTCCCGACACGCTCCGGGACAGTGGCGGTACCGGCCAGGCCGGCTTTGCCGAGCTGCGTTGCCGGCGCTGCAGGCAGCTCCCAGCCTGCCCAGGCTGGGCAGGAGGAGGGGAGCCGGCCAGGTTTGGGGGCACCAGGAGGGAAGAAGCCACCACCACCATGTCTCTGGTCCCTGGGGACGGCTGGACGCAGAAGTCCCGGGGGGACAGAGCCAAGGCACGCACGGGGGCAAGGGGGGACCCACCTGGATGGCTGCCACCAGGAGGGGGACACCGCAGCGGGGCCAAATCCTGCCACCCATTGGGGTGCATTTGCTGGGGATGGCGGATTGGGGGGCAGACATGGTGTGCAACCAGCAGGGGTGAAGTTTTGGGGTGCATTCTTGGGGGTACATACAGCAGGGATGGTGCACTGGGGTGTAATCACTGGGGATGAAGTATCGGGGTGCATTAATGAGGGTGTCTCCAGCAGGGATGGTGTATTGGGGTGCATGCACTGGAGATGAAGTTTTGGGGTGCACTCACAAGGATGCAGCCACCAGGGATGAAGCATTGGGGTGCATTCACTGGGGGCTGCATGTCAGGGTCAGTCAGCTGGGATGAAGTACTGGGGTGCCTTCAGTGGGGTGCACCCATCAGGGAGAACATATCGGGGTGCTTTCACTGGGGGTGTGGGGATTGGGGTGCATTCACCAGGGTGCCTGCACCAGGGATGGTATTCAGGGGGCTCTCAGAGTCGTGCCTTCACCAGGGATGGTATGTTGGGGTGCATCTAGGGGGGTGCATTCACCGGGGATGGGGAATTGGGGTGCATTCACCAGGGATGGTGTGTTGGGGTGCATCTAGGGGGGTGCATTCACCGGGGATGGGGAATTGGGGTGCATTCACCAGGGATGGTGTGTTGGGGTGCATCTAGGGGGGTGCATTCACCGGGGATGGGGAATTGGGGTGCATTCACCAGGGATGGTGTGTTGGGGTGCATCTAGGGGGAGGCATTCACCAGGGGTAGGGAATTGGGGTGCATTCACTGGGGACAGCACACTGGGGGGAACCCAGTAGGGTGCATTCACTGGGGATGGAGAACTGGGACGCATCCACAGGGGTGCACTCATCAGATGACGGGGAAATGGGGTGTGTTCACCAAGGATGGCATATGGGGGGGCACCTGGGGAGTGTGTTCACTGGGGATGGAGGACTGGGGTGCCACGCGCCAGGGATGGCATACTGGGGGGCACCTGGGGAGTGTATTCACTAGGGATGGAGGACTGGGGTGCCACGTGCCAGGGATGGCATACTGGGGTGCATTCACCAACGACACCCAAGCAAGCTGCACCCATTTCTGCCTCCCTGACCACCAGCATCCCCCAATCGAGCCACCGCCAGCCAGGGGGGCACAAGGGGGGCTCACCCTCAGCAGCACTGGTTCCAGCACCAGCAGGCAAAGGCCGTTGGCCAGCCAGGAGCCGTCGCTGGTTGAGGATGTTCTCCAGGTCCTTCAGCTTCTGCTCCTCCAGCAGCGCTGCTGTCTGCCGGCGCTTGCGGAGCCGCTTGCTGATGTTCTCCTCCCGGCAGAGGCGGCGGGCAGCCTTGGCGATCTGCAGCTGCAGCGCCAGGTCCCGCTCCAGGGCGCTCAGCGGGTCCTGGGGACCGAGGGGACACGCTCAGCACGCTGCCACCCCCATCATGCTTGCACACTAGCCAGGCACAAGATGGGATGGGCATGGGGACATCTCTGGGTGACGTTTGGACATCTTCCATGGCTCCAGGCTGGGCTGGAGGGGGGTCCCCACTGCCCACCCCAGAGATGCCCCCCACCCCGGTTACACACCAGCGGGGTCCCCACCACCCACCCCAGAGATGCCCCCATCCCAGTTGCACACTGGCAGGGTCCCCACCACCCACCCGAAGGATGCCCCCCACCCCGGTTGCTCACCAGCAGGGTCCCCACTCCCAACCGCAGGGATGTCCCCCACCCCAGTTACACACTGGTGGGGTCCCCACTGCCCACCCCAGGGATGCCCCCAACCCAGTTGCTCACCAGCGGGGTCCCCACTGCCCACCCCAGGGATGCCCCCATCCCAGCTGCTCACCAGCGGGGTCCCCATTGCCCACCCCAGGGATGCCCCCATCCCAGTTGCTCACCAGCGGGGTCCCCACTGCCCACCACAGGGATACCCCAGTGGCACACTGGTGGGTCCCCACCGTTCACACCCAGGGATCTCCACACCAGTTGCACACTGGTGGGGTCCCCACTGCCCACCACAGGGATGCCCCCCCACCCCGGTTGCACACTGACGAGCCCCTCACCGCCCCATGCAGAACGAGGGTCTCATCCAGCTTGAAGGCAGCACCGATCCTGCGCCGGACCTTGGGGGGCTTCTCGCCAGCTTTCAGAGGGTACTCACAGGGCAGCGTCCCCGTCAGCTCCTGGGGGGGCGGCCCGGGGACACTGAGCTGCTGGCGTGGGGCAGGGGGGTCAGGCAGGGGGGGTCAGGCAGGGGTCCGTCCCCCCCCCCACTCACCGCCTCGCGCAGGCAGAGCCGCCGCAGCTCCTGCACGCAGCCCTCCAGCCGAGCCTCCAGCGCCTGCTGCCTGCGCCCTGCCTGCGCCCCGCTCCTTCAGGGGCGACACGGGGCTGTCGGGGCCTGGGGACGGATGGACGGATGTTCTGAGATGCATCCAGACCCCCCCACTCCCCCTCCTCACCCCAGTCTCCCTGCCTCAGTTTCCCCCAGCAGCCGTGAGCCCCCCCCCCAACAACACCCATGGGTGCTCCAGCTCCCCTGGGGCCAGCCGTGATTTCCCAGCACAGGGGGGGGGGGGTGGGGGGGGTGGCCACAGGGAAGGTTTCACCCTGACTCAGCCATCCCGGAGCGAAATCCGGCTGAGTCAAAGCCGGTCTGCCCCCCCCCAGACAGGGGAACCCCCCATTTCCCCACCCCCACCCCTCAAGGAGCTTTTGTGTGTCCCCAGGGCAGCCCTGTGCACCCAAGTGCCCCGATCTCAGCCCAGCGAGAGGACGTGGGGGGCACGGGGGCACCCCGGGACCTCCCCCCCCAGTACCCCCCCAGCGCTCACCCGAGTGCAGCATGATCCCGCTGTCGGTGTCGCTCACCTCCCCCATGCCGGGCCGGGACCCTACGGGCAACAGCAGGGAGAAGCCTTGTCCCCTCGCCACCCCCCAGGCAGCACCCATGGGTGCCCCCCTGCACACGCTCCCCCCAGCCCCTCGCATCGCCCCGTCCCTGCCAGCCGCCCAGCGATGGCGATGGCGGCGGGGGAGGAAGGCGAGGCCGTGTTTGCTTTCCCTGCCTTCTTGTAGGTCCTACAATAAACAAAGGTGTGCGAACACGTGCGTGGTGCCTGGGTGAGACCCATCCCGGGGGCAAAGGTGGTCGGGGTGTGGCGGGGGGGCTGGGGGGGGCCTTGCTCCCGCCCCGGCCGGTTTCGCTGGGCGCCTCTCCCAGTTTCTCCCAGTTTTGATTTCTTTTCCGTCTGGGCTGGAGGCAGCTCCCGGAGTGGGGGTGGCTGCTGGCCCTGGGAAAGGGGCTCATCCCCGGCACCCCCTGCTCCTGGGGGGGGGAATGGGTGGGAGGGGGGGTGTCCTTGCCTCTGTTTGTGCATTGCTGTGGCCCCTGCCGTGCCTCAGTTTCCCCCAGCAGGATGCGGGGCGGATTGGGGAACCGAGGCAGGGAGGGGTGCGGGGTCCCGGGGGGTCCGCGGCGGGGCCGGGGGGCGATGCCTTACCTGGGCGCTCGCCGCCGCTGCCGGCTCTGCTGCACCCAGGACACGGGGACGTGTTTTGACTTGAGGCGGAGGGGAGGAGCGGGTGAGCAACACCTTCCCCAGCCGCCGCCACCCGCGCCCACGCCGCCCCACGCGCCCCGGCCTCTGCCCCACGGCGGCGGCAACGGCGAGGGCCTGCCCACCAGCTCAGCATGGCACGGCTTGGCACGGCACAGCTCAGTACAGCTTGGTACAGCTCAGTACAGCACGGCATGGCACCATATGGCTTGACACGGCTCAGCACGGCTCGGCACGGCTTGGTATGGCTCAATATGGCACAGCATGGCACTGGATGGCTCAACATGGCTCAGCACAGCTTGACATGGCTCAGCACAGCATGGCACGGCTTGGCACGGCTCAACATGGCTCAGCACAGCTCAGCACGGCTTGGTATGGCTCGATATGGCACAGCATGGCACTGGATGGCTCAGCATGGCTCAGCACGGCTTGACATGGCTCAGCATGGCATGGCACAGCTCAACATGGCTCAGCACAGCTCAGCATGGCTTGGTATGGCTCGATATGGCACAGCATGCCACTGTATGACTCCACAGGGCTTGACACAGCTTGACGTGGCTCGGCATAGCTTGACATAGCTTGGCACAGCTCAACATGGCTTAGCACGGCTTGGTACGGCTCAATATGGCACGGCATGGCACCGTATGGCTCAACACGGCTCAGCACAGCTTGACACGGCTTGGCACTGCACAGCATGCCTTGGTATGGCTTGGTATGGCTCAATATGGCATGGCATGGTGCTGTATGGCTTGACATGGCTTGGCACAGCTTGGCATGGCTCAGCACAGCATGGCATACCTCACTACGGTTTGGTACAGCTCAATACGGCATGGCACAGTGCCATATGGCTCGACGTGGCTCAGCACAGCTCAGTATGGCTCTGCACAGCTTGGTATGGCTTGGCACTTTGTGGGTGATATGGCAAAGTACAGTGTAGCGTGGCACAGTGTGGCATGGTATGGTATCATATGGCCTGGCCTGGCACGGCACGGCATGGTATGGCATAGCATGGCACAGTGTGGTGTGGTGTGGCATGGCATGGCATGATGTGGTGTGGCATGGTAGGGCATGATATGAGATAGAACAGTGTGTCATGGTATTGTGTGACATGGCACGGCACACCATGGCAACAGCACGGCACGGCACAGCATGGCATGGCACACCACGGCACAGTGCTGGGTGGTGGCTCCATCCCTGGTGCTGTGCAGGGCCAGGCCAGGCACAGGGACACTGTCCCCATCCCTGCCATGGCCCATGGCTGGGACATCTCCCCCAGGGCTGGCGTCCCCAGAATGCCAGGGCCAGCAGGGACCTGAGCCTGGTGGCACGGGCAGGGCAATGGGGTTGGCACTGCCACCCTGGCACTGCTGCCACCGTCCCTTCCCAGGGCAGGAACCCGCTGGGAGCAGAGGCAGCCTGTCCTGTCCCTGTCCCCAGGCAGGAGGAGACAGGTGAGGGGCAGAGCAGGGCAGTGCCAGGGCAGTGCCAGACCTGTGCCAGGGCTGTGCCAGGGCTGTGCCAGAGCTGTGACAGGGCTGTGACAGGGCTGTGACAGGGCAGTGCAAAGGTGGTGCCAGAGCTGTGCCAGACCTGTGCCAGGGCTGTGCCAGGGCTGTGCCAGGGCAGTGCAAGGGCAGTGCCAGGGTTGTGCCAGAGCTGTGACAGGGCTGTGCAAGGACTGTGCCAGAGCTGTGCCAGAGCTGTGCCAGGGCTGTGACAGGGCAGTGCAAGGACTGTGCCAGGGCTGTGCCAGGGCAGTGCCAGGGCAGTGCAAAGGTGGTACCAGAGTTGTGCCAGAGCTGTGCCAGGGCAGTGCAAGGACTGTGCCAGAGCTGTGACAGAGCTGTGACAGGGCTGTGCCAGGGCTGTACCAGGGCAGTGCCAGGGCTGTGCCAGGGCTGTGCCAGGGCAGTGCAAGGACTGTGCCAGAGCTGTGCCAGAGCTGTGCCAGGGCTGTGCCAGACCTGTGCCAGACCTGTGCCAGAGCTGTGCCAGGGCTGTGCCAGGCCGTGGGAACGCCGCTGCC
Organism: Falco cherrug; assembly: GCF_023634085.1. Lineage (NCBI taxonomy): Eukaryota > Metazoa > Chordata > Aves > Falconiformes > Falconidae > Falco > Falco cherrug. The sequence continues at coordinate 3,349,691 of NC_073712.1, forward strand.
ACAGCTGCCGGTGCAGAGCGAGATGAATCAGGGCACAGACGGGTTGGCCACATCCTGGGCTGCCAGGGGCAGGTGGTGGAAAGTCTGTCTCAGCCGGGGGGACGGTCCCACGGCCTGTGGGGACCGGGATGAGAGGGCAGGGGCTGGGCAGGGGGTGGGCAGGGGCAGGCAGGGGAGATGCTGCAGGCAGGAGAGGAGCAGTGAGCAGTCAGACAGCATGGGTGCAGGTGGGTGCAGGCAGGAGAGGGGCCAGCAGGGTGCAGGCAGGGGCAGGCAGGGGCAGTTAGGAACAGGCAGGAGGCAGGCAGGGCACAGACAGGGAGCAGTTAGGGGAAGGCAGGGCGCAGGCAGGGTGCAGGCAGGGCACAGATAGGGAGCAGTCAGGAGCAGGCAGCGTGCAGGCAGGGAGCAGTGAGGGGCAGGCAGGGTGCAGGCAGGAGAGGCGCTCGCTGCACAGGCAGCAGGCAGCCGCAGGCAGCTGCAGGCAGGAGCACAGGCAGAGCAGCGGTGCCCTGCAGCTCCACAGCCCCCTCAGCACCCGCCCCCCGCCCCCAGAGCATCCCGATGTCCCTGTGATGGCGGGGGATGGGACAGACCCCATCTTTGACGCAGCCACCCCTTGCCCAGCGGCACAGAGACCCCAGCAGAGCAAAAAAAAAGGCAGATTTGGAGAAAAAAAGGTTTTTTTTCTGTCCCTGCAGCAGGCAGAGTTGCTGGCAGCCCCACTGGCGCCGAGCCCCCCTCTCCCCCCCACGGGTGGTAAAAACAGCTCAAAGACTAAAATACATTGTTAGTCATAGGGCTAAGTTTTATTAATTGGGATTAAATTTGGATTAAAACCAGGTTGTTGCTCCTGAAGCCATCCCTTATGAAGAGCATCTCGGGGTGGGGGGGCGATGGGGCAGGAAGGGGGTTGTCCTGGGGCCAGATCCTGCCTGCTCAGGTCTGGGGCTGGGATGGGGTGCTGCTCCCTCGGGAATCGCACCGGGGGGGCTGGACCTGGATTAAAGCTGGGGACCAGGCAGGACAGCGGGGACCGCGGTGGCACCCGGGGCCACTGGGGAGCATGGGGGGGTATTCACCCCGGGGTGGCCCCGTGGGACCCCCGGTGCCAGCTGGAGCTCAGTCCCAGCCCTGTGCTGGGGGCCAGCGGGGGTCTTGGTCCAGATGCGGCCACCAAAGAGGAGGCTGGAGTCGGTGGTGGAGGAGCGGGCAGCCGTGCTGGGACCCGTCCCCAGTGTGCAGGGACCGAAGGGACATCGGGGGCGGCAGCGCCCGTCCATCAGGGCATAGACAAGGGGGTTGACGCAGCTGTTAACGAAGGCCAGGCAGGTGCTGCTGGCCACCACCCACCTCAGGGCCACCTCCTGCCCCTGGGACAGGACCAGCATCCCCTTGGCAAGGAAGAAGAGCAGGACCTTGCAGGTGTTGAGGGGCAGCCAGGAGCAGAGGAAGGCTGCGACGATGGTGATGATGGCGCGGTGGGAGCGCTGGACGCCCCTGCCCAGCCGGATGTGGCGCTGGAGCCGGCAGTAAATTGAGCAGTAGCAGAAGGTGATGATCCCCAAGGGCAGGAGGAAGGTGAGGAAGACCATGGCCAGGCTGAAGTCCTCTCCATCTTCATCCCAGCAGTCGTCCCCATCCAGGCGCCGGTACACCAGGGATGGGGCACCCAGGAGGAGGGATACAGTCCAGATGATGGCACAGGTGATGCGGATGTACCTCTGGGAACCCACCATCTTGGTGTCCAACACCTTCCTAATGACCAGGTAGCGCTCCATGCTGAGGGCAGTGAGGAAGAGGATACTGGAGCAGCGGTTGACGGCGATGGCATAGCTGCTGACCTTGCAGAGCCCTTCACCGAGCAGCCAGCGGTTCCCCTGCGCCCCTGCCACCACCCAGAAGGGCAAGGTACAGATGAAGATGATGTCAGCCACCGCCAGGTTCAGCACGAAGGTGTCCACCACCCGCTTGCCCCCGCTCTTCTTGGCCATCACCATGATGACAAAGAGGTTCCCCACGAGGCCGAGGAGGAAGATGAAGGTGTAGAGGATGGGGATGAAGACAGTAGTGAAGAAGACCTCCCACCTGGAGAAGACCTCCTCGTTCACCATCACATTGGTCACTGGTGGGTAATCGTAGTCAGCCGAGCCAGAGAGCTCCTCAGGAGCCATGGTGGTGGCCAGGTGCCCTCCCCAGTGCCCAGGGTGGTGCTTGCCGCACCCAGCGGTCGGGTTGTTGATTTGATATCTGCTCAAAAACAGCATCTCGCACTTCCTTCCCAATGGGGCAAGGGCTGCAGGGTGGAAGGGGCAGGAGGGGAAGCGTGTTTAATTTTGGAAACAGAAAAAAAAAACACAATGAGAAGAAAGAAACCCCCAAAAGAGGAGGGGGGAGAGGAAGACCAGGGGGGTGGAGGAAGGCTCCGTGTCACCAGGAGATGGCTGAAGGCCTTGGGTGGACACCAGCCTGCATCTGGGGTGGGATGGGACCACTACCAAACACACTGCCCTGCAACTTTCCCACCGTGGCTACACTCTGTCCCTTGTCAGCCCAAGCCAGCGACACCCCATCCCCATCCCAGCCCTGTCCCCATCCCCGTCCCCATCCCCGTGCCTGTCCCCATCTCCGTCCCCACTGCTGTCTCCATCTGGCACATTTGCATCAAGAAAACCAGATGACAGCCTTTATTTTATGGTTTTTTCCCCCCAGTGAGCGCCGGGGCAGGTGCCAGTTGGGGTGTGCGAGCGCTGCCCAGTGCCACCCCGGCTCTGCCAGCTCATCCCGGGCACCGGCGCATGGGATCCCACCACCCCAGGGGCGCCAGGCAGTGGCCCCCGGCCATGAGCTCTCCCGGAATAACAGCGCCGGGTGCCATTCCCATGTGCCGGCTGGGGCAGCCGAGTCTGCCGGGGGGTCTCAGGGCAGCCCCCAGCCCTGCCAGCCAGCTCCTGCTCCCATCTGCCCGCAGGGGGTCCGGCCCCACCACCACCTACAGCTCCTGCTGCAGCACATGGGGACCAGGAAGGTCCTCATGGCTGTCCCCATGGCCCAAACACCTCCTGACCTGGGTGTCCCATCAGCCTGGCACCAGCTGTCCCCATGGCCCCACCATCTCCTGACCTGGGTGTCCCAGCAGCCTGGCCCCAGCTGTCCCCATGGCCCAGCCACCCACGAGCATCCCTTGACCCATCCTTGCCACGCCGCCTCCCTCGGCCACCCCTGGTCCACCATCCCAACCCAACTGTCCCAACCGCCCATGGACACGTGGCTGCAGGGGGGGATGGTGGGTACGTGGAAGGACATGAATGGGTGGAGGGATGGACACATGGGCGGTGTGTTGGTGGGTGGGTGGGTGAGTGGGTAGAAGGGTGGGTGGGTGGGCCTGGTGGGTGGAGGGGTGCAGACTGGGTGCACTGGGGGTCATTTGGGAGACAGGGCTTATGGGAGGACTGGGGTGGGGACTGCGTGGCACACAGAGTTACTGGGGGGATTACTGGCGGCACTGGTTATTGGGGAACCTTGGATTACTGGGGGCACTGGCAGTTACTGGGAGAGCTGCGATGGGAACAGGGTGCTCTGGGCGGGATGGGAGTTACTGGGGAACATGGAGGTCACTGGGAGCCAGTGCAGAGATTTTTGCACTGGGGTGTTACTGGGAGGACAGGGGGTCACTGGGGGACTGGAATGGGGTGTCCCCCCACAGAGGGTGAGCGCACTGGGTGCACTGGTAGTTTCTGGGGCTTAGTGAGGGCCGCGTGCACGGGGGCTGGTGGGGCGAGTGGGGCCAGTACTGGGCTATACTGACACTGCCCCTTGCCATAGGCGCTCGATTGAGGTCGCCTGCTCCCGCAGGCCGGCTCGATTTCCCCGCCTGGCGGTTCGGCCGTCGGCTGCCCGTGCCTGGCGCCATCGGCGCGCGACTGGCCGCGCCTGCGGCTTCCGGTGTCGCGCTGGCGGCGGAGGGGGAAGGGGCGCCGCGCGTGCGCAGCGCCGCGGGGCCGGGGAGCGCCGGGGGGCTCCGCCGCCGCCATGACCAACGGTGAGGGACGACACGGCTGCTCGGGCACCTCAGGGAGCCCCGGGGACGGGGGGTGGGGGGTGTCACTGTCCGCTCAGGCGCCGGGTCCCTGGAGGGGGGAGCTGGGTGGGTCTGCGTGGGGAGCTGGGAGCCTGGGCCCCTTTTTGGGGGAGCTCAGGGAAATGAGAGGTCTGTGTGGGGAGCTGGGGTCCTGTGGCCCTTTGGGGGGGAGCAGGGTGGTCTGTGTGGGGAGCTGGGGGGCCTGGGTCAGTTTGGGGCGGAGCTGAGGGGCCTGGGAGAGGAGCTGGAGGCCTGGGCCCCTTCTTGGGGGAGCTGAGGGGACTGTGTGGGGAGCTGGAGGCCTGGGTCCCTTCTTGGGGGAGCTGAGGGGACTGTGTGGGGAGCTGGAGGACTGTGGCCCTTTTGGGAGGAGCTGGGGGGTCTGTGTGGGGAGCTGGGGGGCCTGGGTCAGTTTGGGGTGGAGCTGGGGGGCCTGGGAGAGGAGCTGGAGGCCTGGGCCCCTTCTGCGGCATCTGGGGTGGTCTGTGTGGGGAGCTGGGAGGCTTGAGTCCAATTGTGGGGGAGCTGGGGGCCTGGGGCCCTTTTAGGGGGAGGTGGGGGGCCTGGGGTCCTGGGTCCCTTTTACTAGTAGGGGGCAGGGCTAGGGGGATCTGGGCAGGGAGCTGGGGTCCTGGGTTCCTTTGGGGGGCGATCTGGGTTCATTTAGCAGTTGGGGTCCTGGGTGGGGAGCAGGGAGCCTGGGACCTATGCTAGGGGGCCACGTGGGGGCCTGGGTCCGTTTGGGGGGGAGCTGGGGGGCCAGGGAGGGGAGCTGGGGGCCTGGGGGGGGAGCTGGAGACCTGGGTCCCTTTTTGAGGGAGCTGAGGTGGGGGCCCAGGGAGGAGGGGGGGACTGTGTCTGTTTAGGGGGGATCTGGGTGGCCTGGGAGGGGAGCTGGGGGGCCAGGGGTCGTGGGGTTGGGTCTGTTTAGGGGGGAGCTGGGAGGCTGGGGAGGGGAGCTGGGGGCCTGGGCTCCTTTTGCGGGGAGTGGGAGAAGGGTGTCTGGGTGGGGAGCTAGGGGGCCTGGGGGAGGCCTGGGTCTGGTTTGAGGGGGAGCTGGGGGGCCTGGGTGTGGAGCTGGGGACCTGAGTCCCTTTTTGAGGGAGCTGAGGTGGGGGGCTGGGTCCTTTGCTGGGGGGGCCGGGGAGGAGGCGGCGGGCTGGGTCTGTCGCAGGGGGATCTGGGTGGCCAGGGAGGGGAGCTGGGGGCCTGGGTCCTTTGCGGGGGGGCCAGGGGAGGTGGGGCTGGGGCTGTTTAGGGTGGAGCTGTGAGGCTGGGGAGGGGAGCTGGGGGCCTGGGCCCTTTTTTGGGGCAGCTGGGGGTGTCTGGGTGGGGAGCTGGGGGGCCTGGGGCCCTTTGGGGAATGCTGGGGGGCCTTGGGGAGGCCTGGGTCTGTTTTCGGGGGGCCTGGGAGGTGTTTGGGTCCATCTAGGGTGGAGCTGGGGGGCCTGGGTAGGGAGCCTGGGTCCCTTTTGGGGGGAGCTGGGGGCCTGGGTCCGTCTGGGGGGGGCTGGCCCCACTGAGGCTCCCTGCAGTGTACTCGCTGGATGGGCTGCTGGTGTTCGGGCTGCTGCTGGTCTGCACCTGCGCCTACCTGCGGAAGGTGCCGCGGCTCAAGGCCTGGCTGCTCTCCGAGAAGCGTGGCGTCTGGGGCGTCTTCTACAAGGGTGAGCCAGGGCCTGGGGTGGGGACGCTGTGCGCCAGGATGGGGACACAGGGGTCGGGGATGGGGTTAAGGGAGTCTGGGGTGGGGACACAGGGGTCTGGGGTGAGGATGTTGGGCTCCAGGGTGGGGACACGGGGGTCTGGGATGGGGTTACAGGGGTGTGGGATGGGGATGCTGGGCTCCAGGGTGGGGTTACAGGGGTCCGGCATGAGGACACTGGGGTCCAGGGTGGGGTTACAGAGGTCTGGGATGAGGACACTGGGCTCCAGGGTGGGGACACGGGTCTGGGGTGAGAATGCTGGGCTCCAAAGTGAGGACACAGGGGTCTGGGGTGGGGTTACAGGGGTCTGGGATGGGGATGCTGGGTGCCATGTTGGGGGCACAGGGATCTGGGATGGGGTTAAGGCAGTCTGGGGTGGGGACACAGGGGTCTGGGGTGAGGGTGCTGGGCTCCAGGGTGGGGACACGGGGGTCTGGGATGGGGTTACAGGGGTGTGGGATGGGGATGCTGGGCTCCAGGGTGGGGTTACAGGGGTCCGGCATGAGGACCCTGGGCTCCATGGTGGGAACGCAGTGGTCTGGGGTGGGGTTACAGGGGTCTGGGATGGGGATGCTGGGTGCCAGGTTGGGGACACAGGAATCCGGGATGGGGTTACAGGGGTCCGGGGTAGGGACGCTGGGCGCCAGGGTGGGGACACAGGGATCTGGGATGGGGACACTGGGCACCAGGATGAGGATACAGGGGTCTCACCCCAGCCCAGGGCACCTTCTGCACCCACCCCGGCTCACGCCACTCTGCCCTGACCCCCCAGCTGCTGTCATTGGCACCCGCCTGCACGTGGCTGTGGCCGTCTCCTGCGTCCTCATGGCTTTCTACGTCCTGGTGGTGAAGTGACCCCGTGGGGACCCGCCAGTAACGGCGCCGACAACCAGCGACCTCGGTACTGACCCCAGCCACCCTGCCACCAGCCTGGACCCTGCCTGTGGCATCCCTGGGGACACGCCATGGCCCGGCACCCGGCTTAAACCCACCTCATCTCCCTCGGCAGGGCCCAGCGGCCGTGGGTGCCACCGGGCCACCTTTGAGCTGCTGGAACATGAGTTCCCGGCTGCGCAGTGGGGCCGCAGGCGAGGGGCTCAGTTTGCCAGCCCCTCGGCGAGGGGGGGGATCCGGCTGTACCCCCTGAGCGCCTTCTGCCCATGCCGAACACTGTCCTGGCAGGACCATGGCCGCCGCAGCTCACGGAGGATGGTGCAGCCTCCTGCTGTGGGGACTGGGGGGGCCGGGGGCGGGCAGGGACCCTCCTCACCAGCGGGATTTGCCTACATTCCTGGGAGCGTGCAGGGTCCCTTGGTGGGGGTCTCCCCCGCAGCTGCAGCATTTGTAACCCCCCGGCTGGTAAATGCCGGACCACAATGTGCAAATAAAGCGGGGGTTCCCCTGTGGGCAGCAACGGCTCCCTTCCTGGGGGGCCCGTGGGGCGAGGGGCTGTGGGGCCAGCTCCCATGGGGTGGGGGTCCTGTGGGGCGAGGGGCTCCAGGGTGGGGGGCTGCAGGGCTGGCTCCTCTTGCCCCACAGGGCCAGGAGTGCTTCAGCCGCTCAGTGTGGGGCACGGGGGGTGAGCGTGCAAGGCGTGCACACCATGTGCTGCTGCAGGGGAGGGGTGTGCAAGGCCACGCACGTGTGGCTGGGGGTGGCAGTGGGAGGCTGGGGGTGTGGTGTGCACATGCGTGTGAGGCCGGGCACACCCAGGGGGTGAGTGCAAAGGGAGGCTGCGTGTGCACAGGCGTGCGCAGCACGAGCATGTGGGGCTGCTCTGTGTGTGTCCGTGTACATGCTTATACATGTGCTCAGACACACACCCCCACATACACAGATGTGCACACCCAGAGGCACCCACAGACACACACACAGATACACACAGCCCCCACGCACAGACACGCATGCCCCGTCACACCCACGCACAGACACGCATGCACACATCGCGCTCCCATGCAGACACATGTGCACACACCACACCCACGCAGACATGCATGCACACATCACAGACACGCGTGCACACATCACACCCACGCACAGACACGCGTGCACACATTACACAGCCCCACGCACACAGACACGCGTTCACACACCGCACACACGCCCCCCTTCCCCCCCAGCAGTGGGGGGGCGGTGCCCGCGCAGGCGCGTGGCCGTTGGGGGGGTCCTCCCGCCTCCAGGGGGCGCGCTGCAGCTGGGCGGGGCAGCGGCAGGCTCTTCCCGTCGTGCCCCGCGCGGCCGCGCTATAAAATGGCGGGGCGGGGGCGGGGCCGGGTGGGGTGCGGCGGCGCCGGTGCGTGTGCGGGGTGCGTGTGCGGGGTGCCGGGTGAGGCACGTGTGTGCGTGTGTGTGCGCGTGTGCGAGGCGCGGGTGTGTGGTGCGCGGCGCGCGCCGGCCCCCCTACACGTTGATCTTATTCGATCGGCCGGCGGCGCCGGGCCGAGGTGAGAAGAGCGGCGCCGCGAAGCCCGCGGGCGATGTGCGGCGGCCAGCGGCGGGCGGGATGAGTCGATCAGATAGGCGAGGCCGCGGCCGCTGAGCGCCCTGCGATTCTGACCCGCCGCCGAGCCCCGCCGCGCCGGCACCGGGCCGCGGAGCCCCCAAGCACCGGGCACGGCTGCGCACAAGGGCTGCGCGGAGCGTCCGGGCCGTGCGCGCAGCTCCCGCCGAGGGCGGGCACAGTGGATGCGGCCGCGCAAACCCCGCGCAGCGCACGGGAGCGTGCCAGGCGATACACAGGAGCTTTGCACAGGACCGTGCAAACACTGTGCCACACAGGAGCTTTGCACAGGGCCGTGCAAATCCCATGTGATACACAGAGCTTTGCACGGGGTCATGCAAACACCGTGCCACATGGGAGCTTTGCAGGAGGCCATGGAAATCCCACGGGATACATAGGAGCTTTGCACAGGGCTGTGCAAACCCTGTGTGGTGCAGCAGCCTTGCATGGGGCCATGCAAACACTGTGATACAGAGCTTTGCACTGGGCCGTGGAAATCCCATGTGATACACTGGAGTTTTGCACAGGACCATGCAAACACCATGCCACACACGAGCTTTGCAAACCCTGTGTCATGCAGGAGCCTTGTATGGGGCCGTGCAAACACTGATACACAGGATCTTTGCACAGCCCTGTGCAAACTGCCACACAGGATCTTTGCATGGGGCCGTGCAAATCCCACACAATACACAGGAGCTTTATGCAGGGCTGTGCAAATCCTGTGTCATGCTGGAGATTTGCATGGGGCCATGCAAACACTGTGCCACACGGGATCTTTGCACAGAGCTGTGCAAATCCCATGTCATACACAGCCTTGCATGGGGCCGTGCAAACCCTGTGATACTTGGGAGCTTTGCATGAGGCCATGCAAACACCATGCCACACGGGAGCTTTGCGTGGGGCCATGGAAGTCCCATGTGATACACAGGAGCTTTGCACGGGGCTGTGCAAACACCATGCCACACATGAGCTTTGCAAACTGTGTCACACAGAAGATTTGCACGGAGCTGTGCAAACACCTTGCCACACAGGATCTTTGCACAGGGCCATGCAAACCCTGTCACGCAGCCACTTTGCATGGGGCCATGCAAACCATGTGATACACAGCTTTGCACAGGGCCATGCAAACACCATGCCACACAGGAGCTTTGCATAGGGCCATGGAAATCCCATGCAATACACAAGAGCTTTGCACAGGGCCATGCAAACACCATGCCATGCATGAGCTTTGCAAACCCTGTGTCATGCAGGAGCCTTGCATGGGGCTGTGCAAACACCGTAATACACAGCTTTGCACGGGGCCGTGCAAACACCATGCCACACGGGATCTTTGCACAGGACCGTGCAAGCCCTGCGTCATGCAGGAGCCTTGTATGGGGCCTTGCAAACACTGTGATATGCAGGATCTTTGCACAGGGCCGTGCAAATGCTACATGATACGCAGGAGCTTTGCACGGGGCCGTGCAAACACCATGCCACACATGAGCTTTGCACAGAGCCATGCAAAGCCTGTGTCATGCAGGAGCCTTGTATGGGGCCGTGCAAATACTGTGATACTCAGGATCTTTGCACAGCTCTGTGCAAACTGCCACACAGGATCTTCGCATGGGGCCGTGCAAATCCCACGTGATACACAGGAGCTTTGCACAGGGCTGTGTAAACCCTGTGTCATGCTGGAGATTTGCACGGGGCCATGCAAACACCGTGCCACACAGGATCTTTGCACAGGGCTGTGCAAATCCCACGTGATATATAGAGCTTTGCATGGGGCCGTGCAAACCCTGTGATATACAGAGCTTTGCACGAGGCCATGCAAACACCATGCCACACATGAGCTTTGCACAGAGCTATGCAAAGCCTGTGTCATGCAGGAGCCTTGTATGGGGCCGTGCAAATACTGTGATACACAGGATCTTTGCACAGCTCTGTGCAAACTGCCACACAGGAGCTTTGCACAGGGCTGTGCAAATCCCACGTGATACACAGGAGCTTTGCGCAGGGCTGTGCGCATGTGTCATGCAGCAGCCTTGCATGGGGCTGTGTAACCCCCACACAGTGCACAGGAACTTTGCATGGGGCCGCACAAAGCCTGTGTCACACAGGATCTTTGCATGGGGCCATGGAAACCCAGTGCCACATGAGAGCTTTGCACAGGGCTGTGCAAACCCCATACAATGCACAGAAGCTTTGCACGGGGCCATGCAAACCCTGTGTTGCACAAGAGCCTTGCATGGTGACATGCAAACCCAGTGCCGCATGTGAGCTTTGCACGGGGCACCCTATATGATGCACAGAAGCCTTGCACAGGGCCATGCAAATGCTGTGTTGCACAAGAGCCTTGCATGGGCCATGCAAACACTGTGCCACATGGGATCTTTGCATGGGTCTGTGCAAACCCGGTGCCAGACCTGCAGTGTGCAACGAGCCCCGTGCACCACGTGTGAGCTGTACCCTGGGCTCCCGCAGCCCTGCAGCATGCAAGGGCTGTGCGTGAGGCTCTGCACGCTCCCTGCACCCCGTGTGAGCTGTGTATGGGGCCGTGCGAGCCCTGTGCTGGGCGGCAGCTGTGCGCAAGGCCACGCGAGGCCTGTGCAACATGTGTGTGCTTCGCACGGGGCCGCACAAGTCCCGTGCAAGGCATGCGAGCCCCGTGCGGGGTGCCCAGGCCTGGCAGGAGGCTGCTTGCACCATGTCCCCCTGGGACACCCCCGGGTGACGCCCAGGCTCTGCTCCTCAGCCCTTTGTTGGCAGCTCGTGGTGACAAGGGGACAGCTGCGGTGGTGACCAGGGACAGCCACGTGTCAGTGTCACTGGGACAGGCGCTGTTGGTGTCCACACTGTGGGACACTGAGGGGGGGACACTGGCTCAGCGGGGGCTGTGGGGTCTCTGCTGGGGGACACTGCAGATGCCGTGAGGTGCGGCCACCCCCTGCCACCATGTCCCCAGCGGTGTCCCTGTGGTATGTGGCAGTGTCGCTGTGCCACCGTGGGGACAGGCGTGTCCCCACCACACAGCCGTGTCCCCCATCCCCATGTCCCACCACATTCGGAGCCATGTCCCCGGTGTCCCCCATATCTCCTGTGTCCCCCATGTCCCCCCATACCTCCTCTGTTCCCTGTGACCCCCTACCCCCGATGTCCCCCATATCTGCTACTTCCCCCAAGTCCCCCTGTCCTCCCCATATCTCCTGTGTCCCCCCTGCTCTGGTGTCCCCCGTACCTCCTGTGTTCCCTGTGTCCCCCATGTCCCTGATGTCCCCATATCTCCTGTGTCCCCCCTGCTCTGGTGTCCCCCGTACCTCCTCTGTCCCCCGTACCTCCTGTGTTCCCTGTGTCCCCCATGTCCCTGATGTCCCCATATCTCCTGTGTCTCCCATGTCCCCCGTGTCCCCCTTGTACCTGGCGTCCCCACATCTCCTCTGTCCCCCTGTCCCCCATACCTCCTGTGTCTCCCATGTCCCTGGTGTCCCCATGTCCCCCATGTCCCCCATGTCCTCCTGGCCAGAGCACATGGCCGTGTCCCCCCCAGTGCACCGGCTGCTCACGGGCTCCATAGGGTGTGGCCGGGGGGGCTGTGTGGGGCTGGGGGCGCAGGGGACATGGGGGACAGGCTCACGCGTGGGGTGGGGGTGGCTCGGGGGCACGGGGGGAGCCGTGACCCCCGCCCCAGGCCCAGGAGGAGGGGCCGTTACCGGAGGGGGGGTCGGGGGTCGGTGTTACACCCCCGGACTGGCAGTGCCCGGGCCGTTCCCGGTACAGTTCCCGGGGGATGTGTTCCCGGTGCGGCTCCCGGGGGTGATGGCCGGTGCCGGTGCCGGGGATATGTTCCCGGTACGGTTCCCGGCCGTTACATTCCCGGTGCCAGTGCCGGGGGTGATGCCCGGTGCTGCTCCCGGGGGATACGTGCCCGGTGCCGTTCCCCGGGGTGATGCCCAGTGCCGGTGCCAGGGATACATTCCCCGTGCCGGGAATACCTTCCCGGTGCCGTTCCCGGGAGTTACGTTCCCGGTGCCGGTGCCAGGGATACGTTCCCGGGGGCGATGCCCGGTGGCGGCGATACGTTCCTGGTGCCGGTGCCAGGGATACGTTCCCGGTGCCATTCCCGGGGGTTCCGTTCCCAGTGCCGGCAATACGTTCCCGGTATCGCTCCCGGGGGCGATGCCTGGTGCCAGTGATACATTCCCGGTGCCGGGAATACGTTCTCGGGGGCGATGCCCGGTGCCGGTGCCAGGGATATGTTCCCGGTGCCGGGAATACGTTCCGGGTGCCGCTCCCGGTGGTGCCATTCCCGGTGCCGGGAATACGCTCCCGGTACTGTTCCGGCGGTGCCGTTGCCGGTGCCGGGAATACGCTCCTGGTGCCGTTCCCCGTGCCGGGGCGGGGCAGGTGGCGGCAGGTGCGCGCGCGGGGCCGGGCCGTTGGCGGGGGCGGGGCCGCGGGGCCGGTGCCCGCGCGGGGCCGAGCGTTACCGCCGCCGCTGCCGCTGCGCCATGACCGGTACCGGCACCGCGGCCCGGTGGGCGCTGCTGGCCTTGTCCCTGGCGGCCGCCCCGCCACCGGGCCGCACCAGGGAGCGGCTGCACGTCTGCAAGGAGGTACCGGCACCGGAACCGGGAGATGGGAGGGAGGAGGGTGGAGAAGGCGCGGGGGGGTGGGTGTGTGTGTGTGTAACTGGCGACCGGTAACCGGCAACTGGCAGGTGAAACCGACGCCCGCAGCTCGGGGGAAGCGGGTCTGGGGCTGGTCCCTATGGGATAAGGAGGATGGGGGGCACCGGGGCACCGGGGATGGGGCTGGTCCCTGCGAGGGGTCCCTATAGTGGGGTGGGGGGAACTGGAGGATCCCCTGGGCGCCTGGGGAGGCGGCTTGTCCGTCCCCCCCAGGCCCCCAGGGGATCTCCCAGTCCCCAGGGGGTCCCTGGGGCCACCTCCACCTCCACATCTGCCTCCCCACGTCCCAAGCCCGAGGGACACTGGGATGTCCCCAAACCTTCCATGGGTGACAGCAGGACACGGCCACATCCCCATCCGCCACATGCCATTCCCAGCCTGGCACGCGGTGGCCCCGTAGCCAAGTGGGGACAAAGTGTCCGGCGAGGACAAACCGGGGGGGTCTGCCACTCACCAGGACTTGGTCGCCTTGGGGACAGCGGTGCCGGGATGAGCCCTCCGCCACCTTTCCCTCAAATTTCCCTCCCGGGGGTCTGCACTCACCGTCCGTGGGGTCCCGCCGCCCCCCCGCCCCCCCCCCCCGCGCCCCCGGCTCTCCCCGTCCTGCGGCTGCTTTTCATCTGGGCCAGTCATTTTTTTTGTGCCGTGATCCCATTTTTTTTTTCCTGTGTTCTGTGGCCCGGAGCTGGAAACAATAGACTGCGGCTGGCACCCGCCCCGGCAGGGATCGCTCCCACAGGTTGTGGCCCCTGGCCCTGTCCCCCACTGGGGACAGCCCCTGTCCCTGTCCTGGCCAGCACAGGGTGACAGTGGCAGCCTTGGGTCCCATCCCGTCCCCCTGCTGCAGAGCCGCCCTGGGGCTAAATTGGGTCAATTTATTTAGATTTTTCCAAAAATTTGAAGCTTTTATGAAAGGGAGTGATTAATGTTGCTCATCCCAGCTGCTCAGCTCCGTGCCGGAGGGGAAAAGTTTGGGAAGAGGGAAAAAACACCTTCTTCCCAAGGGAATCCCTGGGGAGCAAGAGTGATACTGGGGGCTGGGGGCTGCTGAGCGCTGGGTGCCCCCGTGGGTGCCCCCGTCCTGCCAGTGGCAGTGGGCACCCTCCAGGGTGTCCCTGTCCCAGGGCCGGGGGGGTTGGTGCTGCCGGTGCGCGGGCAGGGGTGCTGCTGGCAGAGCTTTCGTGCCTCCCCGTCCCCCCTTTCCCCCCATCCTCGCCATTTCCAGCTGACGGGAACATCAAAGCCTTGTTTTCTCTCCAACCTGCCACGCTCCGCCGGGAGCACGAAGCCGCGGCGCCCGGCTCAGACGCCCCAGAGATGCTGCAGTGGAGGCGGTGGGGTGGGGGGCTGCGGCGTCGCTCCCTCGCCCCCCCGGTACCCCACCACGCTGGCAGCACCCGCAGAGCAGCCGGACCTGGCCTTCGCCCTGGCTGGGAGATCAACCGTGCCGGCCTTGAGCCAGCACCGGCTTGGAGGCAGCTGGCGGCACGGGGGGGTCATGGTGCCCCACTCCCCCCCCAGCCCTTCTCTGCCCCCCCGGTGCTCCCACCGTGGCTCCAGGCGTGACGGTGTAGCGGGGTTGTACCGAGGAGGCTGTTTAATGAGCCACAGGAGCCGCCACGCACGGGCCAGGCCATGGCAAACCATGCCGTGCCATGCTGTGCTGTGCCATGCAGTGCCATGCTGTGCCATGCCGTGCTGTGCCACGCCATGCCATGCTGTGCCATACTGTGCCATGCTGCGCAGTGCCATGCTGTGCCATGCCATGCCATGCTGTGCCATGCTGTGCTGTGCCACGCCATGTTGTGCCATGCCATGCCATGCTGTGCCACGCCGTGTTGTGCCATGCCATGCCATGCTGTGCCATACTTGCCGTACTGTGCCATGCTGTGCAGTGCCATGCTGTGCCATGCCATGCCATGCTGTGCCATGCTGTGCTGTGCCAGTGGCATCTGCTTGCTGGCACCAGGGGAGGCCATGGTTCCAGCCCCCCCACGGAAAGGGTGGCAGCATCAGTCCCCATGCACCAGGGCTGCCACGTCCCGTGTGGGGGTCAGGGAGGTCCTGGGCACGTGTGCGTGGCCTGGGTGACCCCACAGCCCTCCCTGGGGTTTGGCATCCCGGGGGGAGGGGGATGTCTTGGGGGGGGACGACGTCATCCTATCTGAAGCCTCAGCCTCAGTGTCCCCCCAGCCAGGCATCTCTGTGCCCCCAGCATCTCCCCAGCCTGCACCGTCCCCGGTACCCCAGCACCCCCACCCTGAGCACCCCCACCCTGAGCACCCCCTGCCCTGAGCATCCCCTGCCCCAGCACCCCCACCCTAAGCACCCCCGCCCTGAGCACCCCCTGCCCTGAGCATCCCCTACCCCAGCACCCCCACCCTGAGCACCCCTTGCCACAGCACCCCCACCCTGAGTACCACCTGCCCCCACACCCTGAGCCACCCCTGCCCTGAGCATCCCCTGCCCCAGCACCCCCTGCCCCAGCTCCCACCACCCTGAGCACCCCCTGCCCCAGCCCCCCCATCCTGAGCCCCCCCACCCTAAGCATCCTCTGCCCCAGCACCCCTATCCTGAGCACCCACTACCCTGAGCACCCCCTGCCCCAGCACCCCCAGCCTGACACCCCCCCAAAGCATCTTCTCTCGGGGCTGGGGCAGAGCAGCCTGGCTGAGCCGGGGGCCTGGGCACTGCGGGACATCACCACCGCTTAAAACAAAAATACCAGTGCAAGGGGTGGCCGGGCACATGCTGGTGGGGGGGGGCACCCTGTCGGGGAGGCAGCGTGGTGGGGGTCTCGGGGCCTCAGCTCTCCCTGTGTGTTTCTTCTTCCAGTCCGAGTACCACTACGAGTACACGGCGTGTGACAGCACGGGCTCGCGGTGGCGGGTGGCCGTGCCACACGTGCCGGGACTCTGCACTGGCCTGCCGGACCCTGTCAGGGGCACCGAGTGCTGTAAGGCTGGGGGGGGGGGGGGCCAGATGGGGGGGTCCTGGGGCGTGAGGAGGGCAGGGTGGGAAATGAGGGCGAGGGGGGGGAGCGGGGCAATGAGATGAAGCGCTGCTTGTCACCAGCTCCGTCGCAGCGCGATGCCTTCAAAGGCAGCGACGGGACCTGTGTGCGCGGCAGCAATGAGCGCTGTCAGCGCTGTCAGCTCCCACTGGGAAGGCCGGGATGTGGGAAGTGGGATGGAAATGGAAATGGAAATGGAATTCCCCCCCACCCGCCAAGCCCTGGGGAGTGCCGGGCTCTGAGCGCGCTTGAGCAGGGGGCTGCATCCCACCTGACCCTCGCTGGCCCAGGAGCAGGCGGGGAAGTGCCACGCCGTAGCCAAAAACCATAAATCAGGGGGGCTGCCTGGCTGCTGCGGGGATGCTCAGGATGGGGGATCCTCGTGGAAGCACGCCGACAAGTGGAGCTGGGGATGACAAGGCTGGAGCAGCGCTGGGGGCAGCGAGGGGCAGCCCTGACCCCCCCTCGCTGCATGTGGGCAGCTTTCTCCTGCAAGGCGGGCGAGTTCCTGGACATGAAGGCGCAGGCGTGCAAGCCCTGCGCCGAGGGCACCTACTCGCTGGGCACCGGCATCCGCTTCGACGAGTGGGACGAGGTGCCCCATGGCTTTGCCAACGTTGCCACCAACCTGGAGGTCGACGATGGCTTCGGTGACGCGGTGGAGAACTGCACAGCGTGAGTCACGTGCTGCCGCTGGCGCGGCTCCTCTGCGTTAGTGGGCAGGGGCTGGATGGAGCCCGGCTGCTCCCCCCGGGAAGATGCTCAGGGACTTGGCCACCCCGGCACAGCAGGGATGGGTGCAGTGCCCGGTGCAGCAGTGAGCAGGATGGGTGCTGTGACACCTCTGTGCATCAATAGCACCCCATTTCCCTGACACCCCATCCCCCATACTCCCTCCGTCACCCTTCCCTGGGAGGTGATACTGGCAGGGCGCTGTGGGGGACGCCCCGGCCACACCAAGGGGACACCCCAGCAGCATCACCCCCACCCGCGGTGGCAGGGCCCATGTGCCACCCACATCAACCCTCCTCAGAGAGGGAGCACCCCATGGGGGTCCCCACAGCTCTGTCCACCATGTCTCTTTGGTCAGTGGTGGCAGCCACCGAGCCCTGGCACTGGCCGGTTGCACCAGCAGCCACCGAGCCCTGCTGCGGGCACCAGCAGCCACCGGGTTGCACCGGCAGCCACCGCCGCTGGCCGGTTGCACCGGCAGCCACCAGGTTGCACCGGCAGCCACTGAGCCCTGCCGCCGGCTGGTTGCACCGGCAGCCACCGAGTTGCACCGGCAGCCACCGAGCCCTGCCACCGGCCGGTTGCACCGGCAGCTGTTGAGCTGCCTCGTGCTGCAGCGTTTATGCAACTTGCAAATGTAACCTACTTCCAGCAGCGCTTTAATTATTCACCGCGTCCCCGGCGCGGCTGTGGCGCAGCAGGATCCAGCTCCTGCTCCCTGCAGCCCACCCGCCTCTCACCAGCGCGGCAGGGACGGGCTGGGGGGGGAAAAGCCCCCAGGGATATGGGTCCGGCCACCACACAGTGGCATGTCCCCAGTGCCCAGCTCTCCATCCTCGGGCCCTGGGGTACCAGGGTGTCCCCAAGCCCCTGTGGCCAGCACTTCCTCCCTGCTCCGGCTGCCTGGGCACCGTCACAGCTGGCCCCATCCCAGCTGCCACGGGGAGCTCGGACTGGTGACAGAGCCCACGCTGTGTGTCACCCACCCAGGTCGACGTGGGTGCCGCTGGGGGACTACGTGGCCTCCAACACGGACGAGTGCACGGCCACCCTCATGTACGCCGTCAACCTCAAGCAGTCGGGCACTGTCTCCTTTGAGTACATCTACCCCGACAGCAGCATTGTCTTCGAGTTCTTTGTAGGTGATGGGGTGGGAAGGGTGCAGGAATAGAGGGGGGGTCCCTGGGGACATGGCGGGGTCCCCGTCCTCACGCCAGCCCCGCAGGTGCAAAACGACCAGTGCCAGCCCATGGTGGAGGAGTCGCGCTGGATGCGGACAACAGAGAAGGGCTGGGAGTTTCACAGCGTGAGTGGGGGGGCAGGAGGTGACACAGGGTGGGGGAGGGCGGTGACACGGAGTGGGGAGGGGAGTGACACAGTAGGGGGCTCTTGGCGCATCCCCTGGGGTCCCTTGTCCCCCACTCTGGGGAAGTAGATGCTCCATGAGGATGTGGATGGGGTGGTGGGTGATGGCAGATGGGTTAGAGCCTCAGCTCCCCACCTATGGGTGCCACTCCCCTCCCCAGCAGTGGGACCAGCAGCCCCTCTCCCCCTGACCCCCCCATCCCCCCCCCCCACCTTTTCCAGGTGGAGCTGAGCCATGGCAACAACGTGCTGTACTGGCGCACCACGGCTTTCTCTGTCTGGTCCAAGGTCCCCAAACCAGTGCTGGTGAGGAACATCGGCATCACAGGTAGGTGGGGGAGGGGAGGGGGTCCCACTACCTCCCCCCCCCCCATCCCCCATGGCTCCCACACTCTGAGCACCCTCCCACTGCCAGGGGTGGCTTATACCTCCGAGTGCTTCCCCTGCAAACCTGGCACCTACGCGCCCACCGCCGGCTCCTCCGCCTGCCAGCTCTGCCCCGCCGACACCTTTTCCAGCAAAGGGGCCACCGCCTGCCAGCCCTGCGAGCCCTCCGCCTACGCCGGTGAGAGGTGGCACCGGGGGTCCCTGTCCCCTGACCCAGAGGTGGCAGCCAGGTGTCCCCTGTCCCGTCACCCAGAGGTGGCACCGGGGGTCCCTGTCCCCTGACCCAGAGGTGGCAGCCAGGTGTCCCCTTTTCCCTGACCAGAGGTGGCAGCCAGGTGTCCCCTTTTCCCTGACCAGAGGTGGCAGCCAGGCGTCCCCTGTCCCCTCGCCCAGAGATGGCAGCCGGGTGTCCCCAGTCCCCTGACCCAGAGGTGGCAGCCAGGTGTCCCCTTTTCCCTGACCAGAGGTGGCAGCCAGGTCCCTTTGTGTCACCGTCCCCCTGTGGGGATGCCCCTGAGGAGGCGGGCGGTGATGTGATGGGCCATGAGGACCTGCCATCCCTTGGGGGGGCACACACGGCCATCTGGCTGGTGGCGTGGTGGTGGGGCATCCCACGGGGGACCGGGCTGGCTCAGCCGCTGTCCCCGCTGCGGTCGGCAGAGCCGGGCTCAGCATCCTGCAAAGCACGGCCGCCCTGCACTGACAAGGATTACTTCTACACCCACACCGCCTGCAATGCCCGCGGCGAGGTACGGCAGGGGGCACGGCGGGGGGCTGGCACCCGCTGTCCCTGTGTCCCCTCGCCCCATCTCAGCCCCTCGCTCCCCCCGGGCAGACCCAGCTGATGTTCAAGTGGGCAGAACCGAAGATCTGCAGCGAGGAGCTCCCGCAGGCGGCCAAGCTGCCCCCGTCGGGGGTGAAAACCCAGTGCCCCCCCTGCAACCCCGGCTTTGCCAAAAGCAACGGCAGCGCCTGCCAGCCCTGTCCCTACGGCTCCTACTCCAACGGCTCCGGTAGGGATGTCCCCATCGTTGTCCCCAAGGGGGTGACCGGGGCACCCGGAGCTGCTGGGGGGGAAGGTGGGTGCCACCCTGGTGCAGGGTTGTCCCCTCCTGTCCCCAGGCTGCATCAGCTGCCCGGCGGGCACCGAGCCGGTGCTGGGCTTGGAGTACAAGTGGTGGAACGTGTTGCCCCCCAACATGGAGACCACCGTCCTCAGCGGCATCAACTTTGAGTACAAAGGGATGGCAGGTAGCGCCGTGATGTTGTCCCGTCAGTGTCCCCTCCCGTGGGGCAGCTTGCGACTCGGCTGAGCTGTCACCGTGTCCTTGCAGGCTGGGAGGTGGCCGGGGACTACATCTACACGGCGGCGGGAGCCTCTGATAATGACTTCATGATCCTCACGCTGGTGGTCCCCGGCTTCAGGTTAGGGGGGGACCAGTGCCGCGGTGTCCCCAGGGAGGGGGGGATGTGGCCATGGGGTAGAGCCCAGCAGCGTCCCCACGCTGTCCGCATGCCGTCCCCAGCCCTCCCAGCCCAGTGCTGGAGGATGCGGAGAGCAAGGAGGTGGCCAGAATCACCTTCGTCTTCGAGACCGTCTGCAGCGTCAGCTGTGAGCTCTACTTCATGGTGGTGAGTGGGGGGCACACGGCGGGGGGGGAATTGGGGGGCGACGGGGGGTTTGGAGGGGTCCCACCATTCCCCTGTCCCCACAGGGCATCAACTCCCGCACCAACACGCCGGTGGAGACGTGGACAGGCCCCAAGGGGAAGCAGTCCTACACCTACGTGGTGGAGAAAAACGCCACCATGAGCTTCACATGGGCTTTCCAGCGCACCCCCTACCACGAGGCGGTGAGGGGCAGGGGGTGACCCCCCCGGTGGGCTGCAGGTGCCGGGGGGGCGATGCTGACAGGCGCTCTCGGTTCCAGGGCCGGCGGTACACCAGTGACGTGGCCAAGCTCTATTCCATCAACGTTACCAACGTGCTGGGAGGGGTGGCATCCTTCTGCCGGCGCTGCGCCCCCGAGCCGGCCGGATCCTGCGCCCCGTGTCCCCCCGGGAGCGCTGTGGACCACGGCTCGGGCGCCTGCCGGCCCTGCCCAGCCGGCACCTACCTGCGGGGTCACCCCTCAGATGGGACCCCCGCCTGCCACCCCTGTGGCCCCGGCACCCACAGCAACCAGGTGCCTGTCCCTGCGTGTCCCCCAGGGTGGGGGTCTGTGGGGTGGGGAGGTGATATCCCCATGGGTGATGCCAGGCCCCCCCCGACCATCCCAGATGGGTGATGATGTGGGTGACACCAGCCCAGATGTCCCAGATGGGTGGCACCAGCCAGCTCCAGGAGGGTGACACCAGCCCCTCTGGCCAGACACTGTCTGGGTGATGCCAGTCCCCAGCTGTCCCTGGGGAGGTGACACTGGCACCCCTGGCCATCCCAGTGGGTGACAGGGTGGGTGACACCTCCAGCCCCCTGGCTGTCCCTGCTGGGTAATGCCAGCTCTCTGCTGTCCCCAAGGGCATGACCCCAGCTGTCCCCAGGGAGGTGACACTGGCACCCCTGGCTATTCTGGGTGGGTGATGGAGTGGGTGACACCACTCTCCCCAAGCTGTCCCTCCCGGGTGATGCCGATGCCAGCTCTCTGCTGTCCCCAGGGGCATGACCCCAGCTGTCCCCGATGGGTGACACTATCCGTCCCTGGCAGGGTGATGCCAGCCCCTGGCCACCCCTGACTGCCACCTCCTGCCCCCACAGCTCCGCTCCCTCTGCTATAACAACTGCAGCTTCTCCCTGGTGCTGCCAGGCCAGATCCTGCACTACGACTTCTCGGCGCTGGCCGCCAGCATGGCCTTTGCCAGCGGCCCCAGCTTCACCGCCAAGGGCCTCAAGTACTTCCACCACTTCAACATCAGCCTCTGCGGCCACCAGGTGAGTCTGGGGCACCCACAGCGCTGCACCCCTCACCCACAGCACCCACAGCACCGCGCACCTGCCTGCTGGTGGGGGGACGGGGTGGGTGCCTCCCCCCAGCCCTGGGAAGGGGGGTGGTGCATGCACACGGTGGTGAGAACATGTGTGTGCATGCACATGTAGTGCAAACACATGTGTGTGCAAGTATATGTAGTGCAAACGCATGGGTGTGCATGCACGTGTAGTGCAAACTCATGCGCATGTGCAGTTGTGCAAGCACAGGCAGTCATGCAAGCGTGCAAACCCACGCACATTGTGGTGCAAATGCATTGCGTGCATTGGTGCAAACACAGGTGTACATGCAGTCATACGGAAGCACATGCACGTGTGCACTGTTGTGCAACCACGTGTGATCATGCAAACATGCAGATAGATGCAGCTGGGCAAAGGCAGGTGTACACATATACATGCATGCATGCACAGCCATGCAAACACACATGAATATGTGCACACAGTCATGCAAATGCATGCACACACTCGTGCAAACCCACATGCACACTCATGCAATCACATGCACACAGGGACACAGCCCTGCACATATGCATCTCCACGCAGTCGTACAAACACTCAGGCACACGTGCACACCCGTGCAAACACACACAAATGCTCATGCAAACACACATGAACACGTGCACACAGTCATGCAAGTGCATGTGCACACTCATGCAAACACACATGCACACTTGTGCAAACACATGCACACGGGCACACAGCCCTGCACACATGCAACTCTACAGAGTTGTACAAACAAGTTGTACAAACACTCAGGCATGTGCAAACACACAAATGCTCATGCAAACACACATGCACACCCGCAGTCCCACGCGTGCACCTGGCTGTGCACACCCAGGTGCACACCCAAAGGTGCACCACTGCAGACACGCACACATGTGAACACGCGTGTGCCATGGCCGCCTGGTGTCACCCCCCCCTCGCTGGCAGGGCAGGAAGATGGCCTCCTGCACGGACAACGTGACGGACGTGCGGCTGCCGGCGGGTGAGGGGGACCCTGCCCGGGTGGTGAGGTCACACGTCTGCCAGGCCATCCTGGTGCCCCCCGACGTCATGGGCTACAAGACAGCTGTGTCCTCGCAGCCCGTCAGCCTGGCCGACCGCATCGTGGGTGAGCTGGGGTGCCCTGGCTGCCCCCCGCAGCAGCCCCCCCCGTGCTTTGACCCTCATCCTCACCGTGTGTCCCCCATGGGACCCCGGTGCCACTGGGACCCCCGCTCCTGCCCTGCTCTCGCCGCAGGTGTCACCGCTGGCTCCGCGCTGGATGGCATCACCTCCCCCCCTGAGCACTTCCCCCCCGGCCACCCCGACCTGCCCGACATCGTCTTCTTCTACAGGTGAGGGTGGGTGGCTGGGGAGGGCACGCAGGGACCCCACTGTGTCCCCCCCTGTCCCCCAGCTGAGCCCCCGTGTCCCCTCAGGTCCAATGACGTGACACAGCCCTGCAGCGGGGGCCGTGCCACCGCCATCCGCCTGCGCTGCGACCCACTGCGCCCTGGCACCGGCACCCTGGCCGTGCCCAGGTAGGGGGGCTGGGGTGGCACTGGGGGTGGGGGGACATCATCACCCCCCCCCCAGGGTGACCCCGCCATCACCTACCCACCTGGGGTGTGGGGTGCAACCCTTGGGTGCTTTGCGTGTGTCCCCATGTCCCCCACCTTGGGTTGTCATCACTGGCCGAGCCCCCCCCTCATTTTCTCTACCGCCCAGCAAATGTCCCGAGGGCACCTGCGACGGCTGCACCTTCCACTTTCTGTGGGTGACGGGCGAGGGCTGCCCCCGCTGCTCCGCCAGCCACTACCGCCCCATCGTCGGCGCCTGCCTCGGTGGCATCCAGGTACGAGCGTGCCAGTGGGCACGAGGCCACGGGGATGGGCTGGGGGTCCCCCGCACCACTGAGCCCCCCCATTCCCTTCCCCCCCCCCCCCAGAGAACCACGTACGTGTGGCGGGAGCCCCGGCTGTGCCATGGCGGGCAGAGCTTGCCGGCGCAGAAGGTGAGGGGCTGCCGGAGCGTGGATTTTTGGCTGAAGGTTGGGATCTCCGCCGGCACCTGCGCCGCCATCCTGCTGGCCGCCCTCGCCGCCTACTTCTGGAAGAAGAACCAAAAGTGAGCGATGCCACCGGGGATTTGGGGACACGGGGACCATCATCACCATGGTGGTGGTGGAGGGGGTTGATGCCACCACGTTCTGTCCCCAGGCTGGAGTATAAATACTCCAAGCTGGTGATGAACGCAGCGGCCAAGGAGAGCGAGCTGCCGGCACCGGACAGCTGTGCCATCATGGAGGGGGAGGACGCCGAGGATGACCTGGTCTTTGCCACCAAGAAGTCGCTTTTTGGCAAAATCAAGTCCCTCACGTCCAAGGTAAGGAGCAGAGGCACAACCCCAGAGTAGACACCAGAGAAACCACGCTGGAGGGGGGGGGCGTGTGGCTGCTCCGTGCCTCAGTTTCCCCACGCTGGGGGGGGCTGGGGGGCGCGGCGGGGCTCAGCCCGCTGACGCCGGGGCTCGCTGCAGAGGATGCCGGATGGTTTCGACTCCGTCCCGTTGAAGACATCATCCGGCAGCACCGCCATGGAGCTGTGACAGGGCGGGGGGGCCACCTGCGCCCACCCCCCACCCCCCAACGTGGCCTTAGGGACCCGCTTCGGACCGGAGCTTCATTACGGCTTTTGTACGTCCCCCCCCTCGTGTCCCCCCCCCGCCGCGCGCCAAAAAATGCCAAATACAGGTGTGGGGTTTGTACAAGGGCTGTGTCCCCCGCGCCGCCCCGGCTGGGCACCGATGGGGGGGGGGGGGGGCGGGTGGTGTGTGCACGGTGTGTGTGTGTGCACGGTGTGTGTGCACGGTGTGTGTGCACAACACCTCGGGTGTGTGCACAATGTGTGCATGACGTGTGGTGTGTGTGCACAGTGTGTGTTGTGTGTACACGGCAGGTGGTGTGCGTGCACGGTGTGTGTGCACGGCGTGTGGTGTGTGTGCACGGCAGGTGGTGTGTGCACAACATGTGGTGTGCATGTATGGTGTGTGTGCATGGCATGTGGTGTGTGCGGGGCGTGTGGTGTGTGTGCACAGCAGGGGGTGTGTGCACAACGTGTGGTGTGTGCATGGTGTGTCGTGTGTGGGGCATGTGGTGTGTGTGCAGGGCAGGTGGCAGGTGGTGTGTCCACAACGTGTGGTGTCTGTGCATGGTGTGGTGTGTGCATGGCAGGTGGCATGTGCGCACGGCGTGTGGAGTGTGTGTGATGTGTGTGCACAGCGTGTGTGTCCATGGCGTGTGGTGTGTGTGCACAGCATGTGGTGTGTGCACGGCAGGGGGTGTGTGTGGGGCATGTGGTGTGTGGTGTGTGTGCAAATGGGTGGTGTGTGTGCAAGGTGTGTGTGCACGGCGGGTGATGTGTGTGCATGGCGGGTGATGTGTGTGCATATTGTGTGTGCACGGCAGTGCGAGTGCTTGTGCACAGGGTGGCCTTGCACACATGGGTGCGCAGGGTGGGAGTGCGTGTACACACGTGTGTGTGTGTGCACATGGGGGTGTTCACACGCCTGGGGGGTGCGTGTGGAAAATGGTCACATGCACACATGTGTGTGAGCTCCAGCCGTGGCATGGCTGCTCCTGTGCTGCTGTCACGCTCGGGGGGCCGAGGTGGTGCCTGGTGGACTGTGGCCGTGCCGTGCAATGCCGGGCCACGCCATGTGGTGCTGTGCCATGTGGTGCCATGCCAGGCCATGCCAAGTGATACCATGCCAGGCAATGTCGTGCCGTGCCACGCCATGCCAGGCTGTGCAATGCCAAGTGATGCCTTGCCAGGCCATTCTGTGCCGTGCCGAGTGATGCCATGCCACGTCGTGCCAAGCGATGCCATGCCATGCCATGCCGTGCCATGCCATGCCATGCCGTGCCAGGCCAGGCCAAGTGATGCCATGCCAGGCCATGCCGTGCTGTGCCAAGTGATGCTGTGCCATGTTGTGCCACGCAATGCTGTGCCGTGCCATGCCATGCCAGGCAAGGTGGGCCACAGCCTGGCTTCTCCCTGCTGGGGCTCACTTCGCTGCCAGCACAAAATGACCAGTTTGGGTGATTCTGCCCCAAAGCGGGTGCCGGCAGCTCCCACCCAGCATTTCCCACCACCGCTGGGCAGGGTTGGCTCCGGGGGTCCCCTGCGGCCTGGCTTCCAAAGCCCCCTGCCCCTGCAGGTGCTGGGGTCCCCTGGCACGGGATGGGGGCCAGTGCCAGCCCCCAGGATCCCCCGGCCCTTTTTAGATGGTTTTCCACGTTTTCTAGGCGGTGCCAGGGGATCCGCATGTCCTGGCAGCGCAATAAAGATGGATCTTTCCAAGTCCCACCTGGCCCCTCCATCTCAGAGGGACAGGGACGGGGTCCCCGCATGGGTGGGGGCACCCAGCACCCCTCCAGGAGCCCCCCCGGGGGCCAGACAGTGGGGTCTGCCTCCCAGTCTGGGGATGATGGTGGAGGCGAATGTTGGGGTGCCAAGAGGTGGTATGGGGTGCTGTGGGGAGCTTTGGGGTGCCATGGGGTGCTGTGGGGTGGTATGGGGTGCCATGGGAGGCTATGGGGAGCTGTGGGGTGCCATGGGGTGCTGTGGGGTGGTAGGAGGTGCCATGGGATGCTATGGGGAGCTGTGGGGTGCCATGGGGTGCTGTGGGGTGCCTTGGGGTGCCGTGGGATACTATGGGGAGCCATGGGGTGGCATGGGGTGCTGTAGGGTGCCATGGGGTGCTATAGGGTACCATGGGATACTATGGGGAGTCGTGGGGTGCGTGGCTGTGCCGTGGGGTGCTGCAGGGGGCTGCGAGGGAACCCCCCCAGGGACCCCTGGGGATGCCGGTGGGTGCGGGAGGGGCGGAGGCCACCAGCACAGCGGGGGCGGCTGGGGGAAGCCGGGGACACGCAGGGGTGCCCGAGCAGACACGCAGCGTCCCCCGGGACCCCCGGGACCATAGGCCCCCCCTCGCTGCGCCGCGCCGCCGCCCCGCCAGGGGGCGCTGCCCCCCCCCGCTCCCTCCCCCAGGCGCCCCCTGGCGGGCGCCGCCGCCGCTCTGCGCACGCGTGGCCCCGCGCATGCGCGCTGGGAGCCGCCGCCGCCGGGGTGACAGGAGCCGCCGCCATCATGGTGCTGGACCTGGACCTGTTCCGCGCCGACAAGGGCGGGGACCCCGCCATGGTGCGGGACATGCAGCGCAAACGCTTCAAGGACCCGGCGCTGGTGGACGCGCTGGTGCGGGCCGACGGCGCCTGGCGGAGGTGTACGTGGGGCGAGGGCCGGGCCGGGGCTGGCACCCCCCGGGCGGGGGGGCTGTGGGGACCTGGCACCCCCCGGGCTGGGGGACCCCCAGGAGGGCCCGTCACCCGCCCAGCGGGACCGTCTGTCCCCGGCTGGGCTTGTCCCCTCTCCCAGGCCCGCGGGGTGGGGGGCCCCTCCCAGCACCCGCGGCCTGGTGGCCTGTCCCCAGCGGGTGCCCCCCCCGTGTCCCCTCCCCCGGGCTGGGGGATCCCCCCGGGGTCCCTGCCCCCCGCCCCCCACCAGGGCTGGGAGCCCCAGCTTGATCCCCAAACCCCCTCGCTAAGGTGGGGTGAGCTGTGGGGGATCCCTCCCACGCCAGCCCCGGGGGATCTCCCTGGGGGATCTTCCCCTCTGGGGCTGGGGGATGCAGTGGGTGGATCCCTGCAGGGGCCTGTCCCCGGGTGGATCCCCCTCACCCACTTCCCCAGGGCTGGGGAGAGGTTCTCCTGCTGGATCCCCCCTTCCATCCTCCCCAGCTGTGAGGGCAGATCCCTGGTGATGGCCCCCCTTGGCCCACATATGGATCCCCACCAGTGATCCAGCCCCACCAGTGATTCCCAGGGATCCACTCCCTACGCCAGCCGCACTGCTGCAGGATCCAGCCGGGCAGGCGAGGGGTCCCACACGGTGCCACCCCGGCGTGCCGGGATCACCCCATGCCTGGGCGCTCGGAGGGGGAAGGAGCCCCCTGGGTGGGGGGTCGGGCAGCGGGGGCGGCCCCCGGGCCTGGGTTTGGGTGCCTGGGTGCCGGGAGGGTGTGCTGGGGGGCGAGGAGGGATGGGTGCCCCGCAGTCCCGCAGTTCCCAGGGTGTCCCGGGAACTCGTCCCGGGATGAAACAGGCGGCTTGGAACAGCCTTTGGATGCCGCTGCCTTGATGTGACCGAACCTGGCGCTGCTTCCTCGCTCCTTGCCCCAGCCCTGCCGGCACCACCGCCTTAACTTTATCCGAGGGCCTTTCATCCCGCAGGACCAGCCAGCTTCCCAGGCCGGGGGGGGCTGTGCCCCAGCCCCCTCCCCGTGGTGCTGCACAGGGGCGCGCTGGTGCGTAACCACGAGGCGCAGGGCTGGCAGGACGCGCTGGGCTGGCAGGACGCGCTGGCGAGCACCGGCTGATGCAATCCTGCCTCTGCAGGTGCTGGTGCCGTGGGGTCCATGGGAGGCTGCCAGGGTCCTGTTTGCCGTGCCCTGTTCCCTGGCTCTTAATTAACCCTTTGTGTTTCCATCACCCCCGTGGGTCTGATCCTGCCTGTAGATGGGGATGTCGCCCTGCTGGGGTGACAGCGCCCTGACATTGGTGTGGCTCTGATTTGGGCGGCTCTGCCAGGAGGAGACGGCTGTGTCCTGGGCTCTGCCCCTCTCACCCCTGCTGTCACCAAGGGGGACCTCCCCGGTTCCCTCCTCAGATCTCATCGCTGTGGCCCCAGAGCCCTGGCTCCACGCAGCCCTCAGCACCCCGCAGCAGCCTAGCGTGAGGGTCCTGGTGGGACCGTGGCCCAGCGTGGCACCACTCTGGGTGTTTGAAATGACACCCCTTCGTGGGAGCCCTCTGCTCCCCGCCTCTCTGCTGTGTGTCGTGGCTGCCCCACACCATGCTGTCACACCGTCAAACCCTCCACGGTCCTTCCGCGCGTTTACCCAGGGCCGGTGGTGATGGGCATCCCTGGAGCTGCTGTCCCCAATTCTGCTCCTCCCACCTGAGACTTTGCGGCCCCTCTCGGTGCCAGACAGGGACCCCAGCCCCACTCCTGCTCTCATGGCTGGCTGACAGCTCTCTCCCCTCTGCTTTCTAGGCAGGTTTCGTGCCGATAACTTGAACAAACTGAAGAACTTGTGCAGCAAAACAATTGGAGACAAGATGAAGGTGAGGCACGAAGGCAGACGGTCCTGGTAGCGATTCACTGGTGGGATGTTACTGGTGACATCTCCCCCAGGTCTCTGCTCTCCAGGCCTCTCCCTCACATCGTTAAGGAATGTTTTTACCCTGGAGCTTTATTCTTTAACCCTGCTGGGGTTTTTTTTCACTCTTGCTGCAGAAAAAAGAGCCAGTGGGCACAGACGAGTCTGTACCAGAGAACGTGCAAAACCTCGACGAGCTCACAGCCGACGTCCTGGGGGTGAGTCTGACCCTGTCTCCTCCCGCTGTGCTGCTGGTCTACCCAGTTTGTCCAGAACTTCACCTGTAATTGCCTGAGTTGGCGGGGTGAGGTGCCAAAGCCCAGCACCAGGCAAGGGGGCACTGCCTGAACCCCCTGCCAGGAGGATCCTTATTTCCCCCAGTCCCGGTGCCAGCAATAACCAGCTCTTGCCCAGTGTCCTTCATCTAAAGACCGTTTCAGCCTCGGTCCATGGCAGCTCACCAGCCCAGGGCCCATCCTCCTGCGCTTCCCTGGGGGTTTGAGCAGCCTCAGTCATTACGTGTCCTTTGCAAGTCCCTTCCTCCCTGCCTGTTCCCCTTCCCAGTTCATTAACTGCAATGTTTAATGAGCCTGGCGCTGGCCAGCTTTTGCTGCCATGGGAGCTGACTGCTCCCTCTCATCTCTGCCGGGCGCTGTGTGATGCTGTAGCTCACCCAGGCCCCAGGCCCTTTCAGAGCCTGACTTAGGTCAGTCCTTGGTCCCCTTGGGCTGTTGTTTGATGTGTTTAGTCCATGGTTTTGCTCCGTGTCAGCTAGGCGAGGGTCCATCATTAAGCATGCGTGGCTGCCAGCCCCCTCTCCCCAGTAGTTTCTTCCTTTCCCCACCTCACCCGGGTCCCTGCGCAGGCTTTGCAGGTGTCCCAGATAAAGAAAGTCCGTCTCCTCATTGACGAAGCCATCCTCAAATGCGATGCTGAGCGTGTGAGGCTGGAGGCAGAACGTTTCGAGAGCCTCCGGGAGATCGGGAACCTCCTCCACCCCTCGGTGCCCATAAGCAACGATGAGGTAGGGAAAAGAGTGCACTCGGGGCCGGCTGTGCCGGTTCATCAAAGCCAGACAACTGCCGGCAAGCGGGGGGCTCGCTGCAGGGAGGTCCCCCCAACCCAAGATCAGCGGGCGGGTGAATGAAATCTGCATGACAAGACAGTGTTTCCTGCCGGGAGCAGACAAAGAGCAGCTCAGACAACGCTGGACACAGCCATTGTTGGGGGAATACATGGGAAACTCGCTTCTAGCCGGGGGGCTGGGATCTCCCTCCGCTGCCTTCATTCATCCAGCAGGAATATTTTGCAGGGGGAACACAATTGGGCTGGGCCAGCTGCCAAGTGGCTGCATAATAAGCAACTAGTCGAGATCAGGACTGGGGTGCCAGGCTCTGTAGTCTGGGATCCAAAACTGGGCCCAGTGCAATGCAGAGACTGGTGTTGCCGCAGTCCTGGGAGCTGAGGTGATGGGCTTCCCCTCCTCCTCTCTTGTTCTTTCTACAGGACGTGGACAACAAGGTGGAGCGGGTCTGGGGTGACTGCAGCTGCAGGAAGAAGTATTCCCACGTGGACCTGGTGGTGATGGTGGATGGTTACGAGGGAGAGAAGGGGGCCATTGTCGCGGGCAGCCGGGGCTACTTCCTAAAGGTGAGAGCCCAGACCCCCACGGGGGGCGGCAGTGATCGGAGCCAGAGGGAGAGCTGAGGGGAACAAGGGGCGCACGGGGGTCGTGGCATCTCCTCCCCTGGGCCGAGCTCGCTGGGGGCCTCCGCGGCGCCGTGAGCTCGCGCTGAGCTGGCTCATTGCGTGAGATGGACTCTGGCCTTGGTGGTGCCGCCGCTGTGGCTGGGGCAGCCTCGGGATCCAGCTCCGGCGTGTCTCCAGTCTGAGGGTGATGCTGAGCCGGCCGGAGCAGCCTGAAGCTGGTGTGGGCTCCGCATGCTCCCAGACCCGCTGGGCAAGAAGGGGTGGCACAGTGGGGTGTGTGCCTGACAGTTGCTTCCCTCGTCCCCCAGGGTCCCCTGGTGTTCCTGGAGCAGGCCCTGATCCAGTACGCCCTGCAGAGCCTCCGCGCCAAGGGCTACACTCCCGTCTACACCCCCTTCTTCATGCGGAAGGAGGTGATGCAGGAGGTGGCCCAGCTCAGCCAGTTTGACGAGGAGCTCTACAAGGTGAGCGGCTCGACGCCCGCCAGGTCTCTGTGTCTCACTGCCTGGCACCCGCCATCCCCTGCGGGCACCAGCTTCCCGACGGAGCCACCACCACGCAGCTTCCCCCGCAGGGAGCGGGGTGGCTGGGGTCCCCTCTGCCCCGGCAGGGCCGTGCCAGCAGCTCCCTTCTGCTCCGTATCTCCTGGGTCCATCTTCAGGGCTGACACGGTTGTCATGGCAATGCGGTGACAGGGAGGTGGCTGGTCCCCAGCCCTGCTGGCAGGAGGCCATCGGGGCCTTTGAAGGAGGCCAGACAGGCAACAAACGGCAGCTGCTCCCTTTCCCCCGCCGTCCTGTCCCCGCTCCCGAGCGCCGGCCCTGGAAAGCCTGGCTGCCTGTCCGTGTGCAGGCAGGGAGAGCGGCTGCCTGCGCATCTGCCAGGGAGCGTCGGTCCCCGGAGGCGCGGGAGCAGCTGGGTAAGGGGGACGGTGGCTCTTGTTCCCCCCAGGTGATCGGCAAAGGCAGCGAGAAAGCTGACGACAGTTCCATCGACGAGAAGTACCTGATCGCCACCTCGGAGCAGCCCATTGCCGCCCTGCACCGCGACGAGTGGCTGAAGCCGGAGGATCTGCCCATCAAGTACGCGGGGCTGTCGACCTGCTTCCGTCAGGAGGTGGGCTCGCACGGCCGCGACACCCGCGGCATCTTCCGTGTCCACCAGTTCGAGAAGGTGAGCGGAGCAGGGCGCCATTCCCATTGGGAACGTGGGGCTGTGGCCGGGGCCGGCGCCAGCGCGGGGTTCTGTTCTCTTTGCAGATCGAGCAGTTCGTCTACGCCTCGCCCCACGACAACAAGTCGTGGGAGATGTTTGAGGAGATGATAGCCACGGCGGAGGAGTTCTACCAGTCCCTGGGCATCCCCTACCACATCGTCAACATCGTCTCGGGTAGGGGCAGGGGCTTCCTCGCCGCGTGGCACCAAGGCCACCTCTCTGAGCCGTGGTGGCCCAGGAGACCAGCCACCTCTGCCAGCGCCTCGGGTGTCACCATGGCCCTGACCCACTTCCCAGCTCGGCTTTCTCTGTCCCTGGCTCACCTTCCCGTGGTGTCTGTCCCCGGGCCTGGCGAGGGGGAGGAGGCGCCTCAGCCCCAGGACATGGAGGAAGGAGACGAGCTTTTCTGCAGAGACCCTCTGCTTTGCTCTGGGTTCACTGGGACCGGGTGTGGGCACCCCGCCATGCCGGGACTGTCCCCACTGTCCCTTCCAGGGGGACGGTTTGAGTGTCCCAACTCCTCTTGGGAACTCCCCCAGGAAAATGATCCCATTTAAACACTCCCTCCCAGCCTCCCCGCTGCAGAGCAGGAGTCCCACGTCCCTGTGACAAAGCCGTCACAGCACTGCTGAAGTCACCTTGGAGGCTTCACGCCTTCAGCCCATGCTGCCATCCCCTGGGACGGGTGTGTCTGTGGGGGGAGCGGGAGCCCCCCCTGCTCAGCACTGCTCCCCTCTCTCTCAGGCTCCCTCAACCATGCTGCCAGTAAGAAGCTGGACCTGGAGGCCTGGTTCCCTGGTTCTGGCGCTTTCCGCGAGCTTGTGTCCTGCTCCAACTGCACTGACTACCAGGCACGCCGCCTGCGCATCCGCTACGGGCAGACCAAGAAGATGATGGACAAGGTGAGGCCGAGCTGCTGGGGTGGGGGTTTAGGGGGGGTGTTCTCCGCTCACCCCCTCCTCACCTTTGTCATACCGTGGCCCCACTGGCCGTGTCCCTGCCACAGGTGGAGTTCGTGCACATGCTGAACGCCACGATGTGTGCCACCACCCGCACCATCTGCGCCATCCTGGAGAACTACCAGACGGAGGAGGGCGTCCGCATCCCGGAGAAGCTCCAAGACTTCATGCCCCCAGGTAACACCCAGCACCCTGCCCTGCCTTCCCCACCCAGCCTGGCTCCCGGGGGGGCCCCCCAACACCTCCCTCCCACCAGGCTTGGGGGGGTGATGCGTGGTGCCTGCTCTCCCCCCTGCGCAGACCTCCGGGAGCTGATCCCCTTCGTGAAGGCGGCGCCCATCGAGCAGGAGCTCTCCAAGAAGCAAAAGAAGCAGCAGGAGGGGGGCAAGAAGAAGCCGGCGGGGGGAAGCGAGCAGGCGCTGGAGGAGCAGATGCAGAACATGGGGGTCAACAGCGCCTGAGGGCTGCGGTCCCCCCCCCCAGCCCCCGAGATCTTCAGGGCCTCCTGAACCATCACCGAGCCTTCATCGCCGGCTGTGCCCGCGCCCATCACCCTCGCTTCGGGGCCGTCTGTGGCAGGAGCTGCCGCTCACCGCCTGGCCCCCCCGTGGCTCGGAGCACCGCGCTCCCACGGCCGAAGGACTGACGCTATGGGGGCTGTGGCCCCCCCAGCCCCCCCGCGGCGTGGGGATCCCCCGTGCCCCTTCCCCAGGGATGGAAAACATCTCCCCCCCCCTTGAGCCAATAAAGCCAAGTACTGCTGAGCTGCATGTCTGGAGGGGCGGGCAGGGGGGAGGGGGGGCTCCAGCCCGGGAGGGGGGCGGGGGGGGGCCCTGGCCGCGTTTCCCCCGTGTGTGTCCCCCCGTCCCCCCCGGCCGGCCCCGCACAATGCCCCAGACAAAGGCCGCGCTGGCCCCAGCCCATTTGTAATTCAAAGCGGGGCCGGGGCCCCCCACGCCTCGGCCCAGCTGCCAGCCCGGGCCCCCACCTGGGAATGGGGGAGGGGGGGCGCCTGCCTCTCGCGTCCGCCCGCCCCCCCAGCCTGCGCGTGGGAACCCACGGCGGCACCCATGGGTGCTGGGGCGGCCGGCGGGGCCCCCGGGCAGCGCCCCGGTGAGCCGGTCGGGCCGGCCCGCGCCCCGCTCCCCTTTGAAGGGCGCCGGGGCTGGCGGCCAGGGCGGGGACGGGCCCCCGTGAGTCACCGGAGGGTGCCGGGGGGTCCCCGGGCGGCGCCCCCGCGCCCCCGCACCCGTCCGACCCGTTCCGCCGCCGGGGCCCGCCCGGCACCCACACCCCGGCCCGGCGCCGGCTGCCAGCGGGGGTGCGGGGGGGCTGCGCCCACGGCCCCCCGCGGGGACGCGCCCCGCGCCGCCAGTGCTCCCAGTTAATCCCAGTGAACCCCAATGCCGGTGCGGTGGGGACAACCCCGGCTTGCTGTGTTGCGGGGGGGGGTGGGGGTGGGCTGTGGGACCCCCCCGGCGCGTGCTGGGGTGTCACGGGCTGCAGCAGTGACACGGGGGGGGGATGGGGGGGGGGGGCGTGTGCCGCGCGTGCATTCCCTGCGCGCGCCGCTGCGATGCGCGTTCTCTGCGTGTGCAACGCGTGTGCGCGCAGCCTCCATGTGCGCGGTTCGCGGGCGTGCGCCTGCAACCTGCGCGCGGGTGCGTGGCCCGGGCACCCCCCCACCCCCCCCCGCGAGTGTGCAGCCACCCCTCCCCCCAAGCCCCCAGCCCCAGCCCCCCCGCGCCGGGGCCGCGCTGCCGCCGGGGCCGGTGCTGGTGCTGGTGCCGGGGCCGGTGCGGGCGGGGCCGGTGCCGCCGGCGGGGCCCGGGGGGGGGCGGCGGCGCCTTTAAGCGCGGCGCAGGTCGGTGCGGCGGGCGGCCCCGCCCCGGCGGGCGCGCGCGGGCGGCGGGAGGGGCGCAGGCGGCGGCGCGGGGCGCAGCGGGCACCGGCGGCAGCGGCCGCACCGCGCCATGGGCGCTCCGCCCGCCCGCGGGGCCGCGCTCCTGCTGCTGCTGCTGCCGCTGCTGCTGCTGCTGCTGCTGCCGCTGCCCGCGCCGGGCCAGCCCCGCCGCCCGCCCCCGGGACCCGCCACCGGCACCGGCACCGGCACCTGCCCGCCCGGCGCGCTCTTGCGGCGGCTGCAGCCCCGCGGTGGCACCGGGGACAGCGGCAGCTCCGGCGGCACCGGGGACAGCGGCGGAGCGGGGCCCGCGCCGAGCACCGGCGCTTCCAGCGGCACCGGGGACAGCGGCGGCGGCGGGCCCTCCCCGGCCGCGGGCGGCTGCGGCGGCGGCGCCTCCAGCCGGGACGGCGGCGGCGGCACCGGGAGCCCCGGGGACACCGGAGGCGGCGGGAGCCCCGGCGGTGCCCAAGGCCATGGAGGCACCGGCGGCACCGGGGACGCTGGAGGCACCGGGAGCACCCGTGTCCCCGTGGACACCAGGTGCGGCGGGGACGCCGGGCGCGCTGGGGACACTGGTGGCACTGACACCCCCATGGACACCGCGAGCACCGGGGACGTGATGAGCAGCGGGGACGCCGGGCATGCCGGGGACACTGGGGACACCAACACCCCCACGGACACCGTGAGCACCAGGGACGTGATGAGCAGCGGGGACGCCGGGCACGCTGGGGACACCGGGGGCACCCGAGTCTCCACAGCCACCAGGGATCCAGGACGCACCGGGGATGCCAGGAAAGTCCCCAGCGATACCAGCAGCACTGGGGGGACAACGGGCACTGGGGACGTTGGGGCCCACCCGACCACGGGGGCCACCGGGAGCCACGTGACCCACAGCCGCTCCCGCCGGCGCCGCAGCCCCAACACGGCACCGCAGTTCCAGCCCTCCAGCTACCAGGCCTCGGTGGGGGAGAACCGGCCGGCGGGGACACCGGTGACACGGGTCACAGCGGTGGACCCCGATGAGGGGGACGCAGGCCAGCTGCGCTACACCATGGCTGCCCTCTTTGACAGCCGCTCTGACGCTCTCTTCGCAATGGACCCCATCACCGGCGCCGTCACCACCGCCACCCCCCTGGACCGTGAGAGCAAGAGCACCCATGTCTTCCGGGTGACAGCGGTGGACCATGGCACGCCCCGGCGCAGTGCCATGGCCACATTGACGGTGACGGTGAGTGACGCCAATGACCACGACCCAGCCTTCGAGCAGGCTGAGTACCGGGAGAGCGTGCGGGAGAACCTGGAGGTGGGCTACGAGGTGCTGACGGTGCGGGCCACCGATGGTGACGCCGGTCCCAACGCCAACGTCCTCTACCGTCTCCTCAATGCTGGTGGCGCCAATGAGGTCTTCGAGATTGACTCCCGCTCAGGTGTTATCCGCACCCGCGGCCCCGTGGACCGTGAGACTGTGGAGGCCTTTGAGCTGTTGGTGGAGGCCACGGATCAGGGCCAGGACCCAGGACCCCGCAGTGCCACGGCCACCGTCCGCATCACCGTGGAGGATGACAACGACAATGCACCACAGTTCAGTGAGAAGCGTTATGTGGCGCAGGTCCCCGAGGATGTGGCACCCAACTCAGCCGTGCTGCGAGTGACAGCCACCGACCGTGACAAAGGCAGCAATGCCCTGGTGCACTACAGCATCGTTAGCGGTAACACCCGTGGCCACTTCTACATCGACGCGCAGACGGGCGCGCTGGACGTGGTCAGCCCCTTGGACTATGAGGTCAGCAAGGAGTTCACCCTACGGATCCGGGCACAGGATGGTGGCCGCCCGCCCCTCTCCAACATCAGCGGTTTGGTCACCATCCAGGTGTTGGATGTCAACGATAACGCCCCCATCTTCGTCAGCACGCCCTTCCAGGCCACCGTGCTGGAGAACGTGCCGGTGGGTTACTCCGTCATCCACGTTCAGGCTATTGATGCCGATTCGGGTGACAACAGCCGGCTGGTCTACACCCTCCTGGAGACTGGCTCCGGCTTCCCTTTTGCCATCAACAACAGCACCGGCTGGATCGTAGTGGCCTCCGAGCTGGACCGGGAGGCGGTGGACTTCTACAGCTTCGGGGTGGAGGCGCAGGACCAGGGTAACCCCCCCATGGCCTCCTCGGCCAGCGTCAGCGTCACCATCCTGGACGTCAATGACAACAGCCCCGAGTTCACACAACGGGAGTATGGCGCCCGCCTGAACGAGGACGCAGCAGTGGGCACCAGCGTCCTCACCGTCTCTGCTGTCGACCGCGATGCCAACAGCGTCATCACCTACCAGATCTCCAGCGGCAACACCCGCAACCGCTTCTCCATCACCAGCCAGAGCGGCGGTGGGCTCATCTCCCTCGCCCTGCCACTGGACTACAAGCTGGAGCGGCAGTACCTGCTCACCATCGCTGCCTCCGATGGCACCCGCCAGGACACGGCCCAGGTGGTCGTCAATGTCACTGATGCCAACACCCACCGACCTGTCTTCCAGAGCTCCCACTACACTGTCAACGTCAACGAGGACCGGCCAGTGGGCACCACGGTGGTGGTCATCAGTGCCACAGATGAGGACACGGGGGAGAACGCCCGTATCACCTACCTGATGGAGGACAGCATCCCCCAGTTCCGCATCGCCGCCGAGACGGGGGCTGTCACCACCCAGATGGAGCTGGACTATGAGGACCAGGTGTCCTACACCCTGGCCATCACAGCACGTGACAATGGCATCCCACAGAAGTCTGACACCACCTACCTGGAGATCCTGGTGAGCGACGTCAATGACAATGCGCCCCAGTTCCTCCGCGACTCCTACCAGGGCTCCGTCTACGAGGATGTGCCCGCCTTCACCAGCGTCCTCCAGGTCTCTGCCACTGACCGCGACTCGGGGCTCAATGGCAGGGTCTTCTACACCTTCCAAGGGGGTGATGATGGGGATGGTGACTTCATCATCGAGTCCACCTCAGGCATCGTCCGCACCTTGCGCCGCCTCGATCGGGAGAATGTGCCACTCTACTCACTGCGGGCATTCGCCGTCGATAAGGGGGTCCCAGCCAAGCGGACACCGGTGGAGATCCAAGTGACGGTGCTGGATGTCAATGACAACCCGCCCGTCTTTGAGCGGGATGAGTTTGACATCTTCGTGGAAGAGAACAGCCCCATTGGGCTGGTGGTGGCCCGGATCACGGCCACTGACCCCGACGAGGGCACCAACGCCCAAATCATGTACCAAATAGTGGAGGGCAACATCCCTGAGGTCTTCCAGCTGGATATTTTCTCTGGCGAGCTCACTGCCTTGGCTGACCTGGACTACGAGTCCAAGGCGGAGTACGTCATGGTGGTCCAAGCCACCTCGGCCCCCCTGGTGAGCCGGGCCACCGTCCACGTCCGCCTCCGTGACGCCAACGACAACAGCCCCCAACTCAAGAACTTTGAGATCCTCTTCAACAACTACATCACCAACCGCTCAGGCAGTTTCCCCGGGGGGGTCATCGGCCGCATCCCGGCCCATGATCCCGATGTCTCCGACAGCCTCACCTACGCCTTCGAGCAGGGGAACGAGCTGAACCTGGTGCTGCTGGACCCCCACAGTGGGGACCTGCGCCTCAGCCCTGCCCTGGACAACAACCGCCCGCTGGAGGCTGTCATGAGGGTCTCTGTCTCAGGTAAGACCCCCATCCTGGGCTGGGGTGGCTTGGGGGGTGGGAGGTAAGGTTTGGCGCTGAGGAAGCCCTTGTGGGTGCCCCCCCACCCCCTCTGACTCTTCTGCATAGAGCTGAGGTGTTTTGGGGTCCCACCACATCCTGGCTGCCCCCACCCTCCAGATCTGGGGGGAGGGGGATGGGGATGCTGTGCCCCCCCCTCCCAGACATCCTGGCTGGAGGCAGTTGGGCTTCCCAGCACCCCCTTGTCCTACCCCACCCCCAGTGTCACCCCTGCAGTGTCTGGCGGGGGGGAGGGGGGTACGATACCCCTGTGCATGTTTTTTTTAGGGGGGGCAGTTCAGGACCTTGTAGCAGGAGTCGCAGGGGGTGAGGACCCTGTGTGTGTATTTGGTGGGGGGGTCCTGGCAGCTTGCTGTGGGTGGCTGGGGGGTACAGGACCCGTTGTGTGTGTCTGAGGGGGTGCAGGGCCTGTACGTGTATTGGGGGGGGACAACAGAGCCTGATGTCTGCCTGGGGGGGTGTCCTGATACTGTTATTGTATGTTACGGGGGGCCTGGTGGGTGAATGGGGGGGGGGCAGGGTCCAGTGCAGTATTGGGGAGGGGGGGGTGGCACCCCAATGCATGTGTTTCCAGAAGACGCCAATGCTTGTGTCTGGGGGGGGCACAGGGTCTGGGGTGGTGGGGGGGGGATGCGGGCACCCTGGCCTCTCCCCTGGGGGGTCCCCAATCCCATTGCGTCTGGTTGGGGGGGGGCACTGGCAGGAAGAGGCCAAGGTGGGGCTGTGCTGGCAGTGCTGGGCCGGGGGGGGGTGGGTGCTGCCGGAGGGGGTCACCCCGGGGTGGGGGAGCAGCTGGCCAGGCAGGAAGGGAAACTGAGTCACGGGCCATGTCGTGCTGTCCCTTGTCCCCAGCCATGTGTCCCACATCACCCCCTGTCCCCCCGTGGGCTGGGGTCCCTGCTCCAGCTGCACAAGCAGGGGGCCCAAGGCACAAAAGGTGGAGGCAGGGAGACCCCATGCCCAGGCTGTGCCCCCCCCCCCCAGCGTGGGGGCAGCCAGGAGGGGAACAAAGGGTCCGGCCATAGCTGGGCCCCCGCGGCTGCAGCCATGGCAACCCCCCCTCCGACAGCTACCGGCCACGGGCCACCAGGCAGCCCCGGACACCCGCCACCCCCCCGGCATCACCCCCTTCTCCGCCCCCGCCCCGGCCATCCCTGCGCTCCCTCCGTCCATCTGTCCACCTGCTGCCCGCTCCCCATCTGTCCCGTGTCCCACTGCCCCTCATCCTGGCCAGGAGGAGGAGGAGGAGGAGGAAGGTGGTGCCTCAGTGCCGGCTGAGCCTTTGCTCCCCCACCCCACCCCACAGCACTGCTGGGTCCCCATCCCACTGTCCTCATCCTGTGCTGGCTGAGTGGGATGGGCACCCCATAGCCGGTGCCACCCCATAGCCAGCGCTGTCCCCATCCCATGGTGGCCCAGTGGGACAGGTGCCCCCGTAGCCAGTGCCAGACCCATTCCATGGTGGCTGAGTCCCCATCCCAGGTGCCCCGTAACGAGCGTCATCCCCATCCTGCCATCCCCATCTCATGGTGGCTTTGCCCCATAGCCAGACCATCCCCATCCCACTGTCTCCATCCTGCAGTGGCCAGGCACAGTGGGTACCCCATCACCACCACTGTCCCCATCACGTGGTGGCCACGCGGTGGGTACCCCATCACCACCACTGTCCCCATCCCATGGTGGCCACATGGTGGGTGCCCCATCACCACTGTCCCCATCCTGCGGTGGCTGGTGCTGTCCCTGACCCCCTCTTGTCGCCTCCCCTGCCCACAGATGGGGTCCACAGCGCGACGGCGCAGTGCACGCTGCGGGTGACGGTGATCACGGATGAGATGCTGAGCAACAGCATCACCCTGCGTTTGGCTGACATGTCCCAGGAGCGGTTCCTGTCCCCCCTGCTCAGCCGCTTCCTGGAGGGGGTGGCGGCCGTCCTGGCCACCCCCCGCCACCGCGTCGTCCTCTTCAACATCCAGACGGACACGGATGTGGGGACAGCCCGGATCCTCAACGTCAGCCTCTCGGTGCTGCTGCCTGCCGCGGGGCACGGCACCCGCTTCTTCTCCTCAGAGGAGCTGCAGGAGCGGCTCTACCTCAACCGCTCGCTGCTGGCCGCCATCTCGGCCCAGCGGGTCCTGCCCTTCGACGACAACATCTGCCTGCGCGAGCCCTGCGAGAACTACATGCGCTGCGTCTCCGTCCTGCAGTTCGACAGCTCGGCGCCCTTCCTGGCTTCTGACACCATCCTCTTCCGCCCCATCCATCCCGTCACCGGCTTGCGCTGCCGCTGCCCGCCAGGCTTCACCGGCGACTACTGCGAGACGGAGATCGACCTCTGTTACTCCAGCCCCTGCGGCAGCAACGGGCGGTGCCGGAGCCGCGAGGGCGGCTACACCTGCGAGTGCCACGAGGATTTCACTGGTTAGAGCCCGGCACCTCCCTCCCTCCGCCGTCCCTGGTGTCACCTTGTCCCAGTACCCTTCAGCCCTCCAGCAGTGATCCTGTCCTCTTGGTGTCCATCCCCGTCAGCCCTTCAGCCGGCTCCCTGTCAGCCCTCCACCCACCCACCCACCCACCCACCCACCCATCCACCCACGCACCCACCCATCCACCCACGCACCCACCCACCCACCCATCCACCCATCCACCCATCCACCCACCCACCCACCCATCCACCCACCCACCCACCCACCCACCCATCCAC
Organism: Falco cherrug; assembly: GCF_023634085.1. NCBI lineage: Eukaryota > Metazoa > Chordata > Aves > Falconiformes > Falconidae > Falco > Falco cherrug. The sequence continues at coordinate 3,390,582 of NC_073712.1, forward strand.
CCATCCACCCATCCACCCATCCACCCATCCATCCACCCATCCATCCATCCATCCACCCATCCATCCATCCATCCATCCACCCATCCTGTCTTCTTGGTGTCCATCCCCATCAGCCCTTCAGCCGGCTCCCCTTCATCTGCCCCTTCTTGGCTGCGCTCCATCAGCCCTTCATCCAGCTCCTCTTCAGCCCTCCATCCATCTATCCATCCATTCCTCTTGGTGTCCATCTTCATCATCCCTCCGACCAGCTCCTTCTGCCTCTTCCTCAGCTGTCCATCATCCCTTCTTCCTCCTTCCCTTCAGCTCTCCATCCCTCCATCATCCTTCCCCCAACACCCCTTCACCCTCCATCATCACCCCTTCCTCAGCTCTCCATCATCTATCCCCGTCATCCCTTTGGGGTGCCATCAACTGTCCCTTCTAGTGTCCCTCCATCATCCATCCCCATCAGCCTTCATCCCATTCCTCATCAGACTTCCTCATCCAGCCCTTCTGCTGGCCCTGCACCATCCATTGTGGTCAGCCCTTCCTCCAGCTCCTGTTTGGCCCTCCATCATCTGCTCCGTGCTCAGCTGTCCCTCTGTCAGCCATCCCCCACTGGCCGTCCCTCCTCCATCCCTCCTCCGTCCCTTCTCCATCCCCCCTTCCTTCCTTCCTCCATCCCTGCTCCCTCCTTCCTCCCCTTTGTCTCCAGCACCTTTATCTTCCTCCTTTCTTCCATCTCTCCACCTCCCTCCCTCTCTCTCTCCACCCAGCTCCACTCCCTCTGCCCTCTCTCCCTCACCCACCCGCCATCCTGCCATCCCCCTCCATGTCTGGTCCCCTCTCCCTGTCCCTCCACCCCAGTGAGGTCCCCACAGGAGGCTGGGAGGGCACTGGTGGGGGCAGAGCCTTGGGGACCCCTGGGGACCCCCTGTGGTGCTGGGACACCCTGTCCCCACCACAGTGGCCCGGCCATCTGCTCCCCACCATGGCTGGCCTGGTGGGGGACATGCACTGGGAGGACTGGTGGCACTGGGGACAGCCCCCACCTGCCCTGGGGATCCTTGGGTCCCCCCAGGCCCCACGGGACACCTGGGGGGGGGGGGGTGCCAGCTGGGTGGGGGAGGGGATGCGGGGAGGGGGAGTATGTCTCAGTTGCCATGGCGATGGGAGGCAGTTGCCATGGTGATGGAGCTGGGGATAAAGCTGCTCTGGAGATGGGGGGGGGGGGGGGGGAGCGGTGATCCCCACCCCCACCCCCCCAGTTTGGGGGTCCCGGGGGTGGCCGGCACCCTGGTGCGGTGCCAGGTGCCAGCTGGGCCTTGTGCAGGGGAACGCTGCGAGCTGAGCGCCCGGGGGGGCCGCTGCACCCCGGGGGTCTGCCGCAACGGGGGCACCTGCCTCAACTTGCTGGTGGGGGGGTTCCGCTGCCAGTGCCCCCCCGGGCACTACGAGAAGCCCTTCTGCACCATGAGCACCCGCAGCTTCCCCCCGCGCTCCTTCCTCACCTTCCGCGGCCTCCGCCAGCGCTTCCACTTCACCCTCGCCCTGACGTGAGCCCAGGGGGCATCGAATGGGTTGGGGGTGCTGGGTGCTCCACTAGCATCACATGGTGGGGTGGTGGGTGTCCCATGGGCAGTGCGGTGCAGGGTGCTGGGTTCCCCACTGGCATCACTGGGGTGTGGGGTGGTGGGTGTCCCATGGGCAATGCGGTGTGGGGTGCTGGGTGCCCCACTGGCATCACTGGGATGTGGGGTGGTGGGTTCCCCACCAGCATCACATGGAATGATGGGTTGTGGGGTGGTGGGTGTCCCATGGGCAGTGCGGTATGGGATGATGGGTGCCCCACTGGCATCACCGGGGTGTGGGGTGATGAGTGTCCCATGGGCAATGCGGTGTGGGGTGCTGGGTGCCCTGCTGGCATGAGATGGGGTGCTGGGGTGTGGGGTGCTGGGGTACAGGGTGATGGGTGTGTGGTTGGCATCATGTGGGGCGATAGGGTGGGGGGGCAGTGGGTGTCCCATGGGCAGTGGGTTGGGGGGCACCCTGTGAGGGCAGGGTGTGATGGGTGCCAGTGTGTCCCGGCGGGTGCAAGGTGATGGGGTACGGGAGCCGTGGGGTGATGGGGCATGTTTGGGGGGCATGGTAGGGGGCTGGGGGGTGATGGCAGAGCCTGGCACTTGTCCCCACACCAGGTTTGCCACCAAGGAGCGTGACGGGCTCCTGCTCTACAATGGGCGCTTCAACGAAAAGCACGACTTCGTGGCCCTGGAGATCGTGGGCGAGCAGGTCCAGCTCACCTTCTCGGCAGGTACGGGCACCGCGCCTGCTGCGCCCCGGCACGGCATCCCCGGCATTCCCTCCCGGGCACTGCATCCCGGGCATCGCATCCCGGGCACTGCATCCCGTGCTGTGCTCCCGGGCAGTGCCTGGCACTGCATCCCATGCGTCACATCCCAGGCACTGCGTCCCACGCATCATGTCCCTGGCACTGCATCCCAGGCACGCATCCTGGGAAACGCATCCCTGGTGCTGCACCCCATGCGTCATACCCCTGGCGCTGCATCCTGGGCACTGCCTGGCACTGCATCCTGGGGATAGCATCCCTGGCACTGCATCCCCAGCACACATCCTGGGTAATACATCCCTGGCACTGCATCGTGGGCACTGCCTGGCACAGCATCCCAGGCATCCCATCCCTGGCACTGCATCCCGTGTGTCATACCCCTGGCACTGCATCCTGGGCGCTGCCTGGCACTGCATCCCAGGCATAACATCCCTGGCACTGCATCCCAGGCACTGCCTGGCACTGTGCCCCAGCCATGCATCCTGGGCATCACATCCTGGGCACTGCATCCCACGTGTCACGTCCCTGGCACTCCCTGTCACTGCATCCCATACGCCACGTCCCTGGCGCTGCATCCTGGGCACTGCCTGGCACTGCATCTCCTGCATCCCATCCCTGGCACTCCCCCTGTGGCACTGCAGCCCTGGCACCCCCATCCCTCCGGTTCCCCCCTCCGTGCCCCTCCCCGGGCTGTGCCTGCAGCCCGACCACTGGTGCCTGCAGGTGAGACCACCACCACGGTGTCACCCTTCGTGCCAGGCGGTGTCAGTGATGGGCAGTGGCACCGGGTCCAGCTCCACTACTACAACAAGGTGGGGGCACTGGGGGGGCATGGGGGGGGGGAATGGGGGGTGGAGGGGAGTGAGGGGGTGGTTTGCTGGGGACAGAGGAAGAGGGGATGGGGGGGATGGGGGGAGTGGGATAGGGGTTTGGGGGGATGGAGGGTTGGAAGGTGGGGGTTTGGGGGGATGGAAGACAGCAGGGCTGGGGGGAGGAAGGAGGGTGAGGAGTGGGATGAAGGCCACAGGGGGGACACAGGTCCCAGAGCTCAGGCATTGCCCCCAGCCGGTGCTGGGGCGGTCGGGGCTGCCCCAAGGCCCCTCAGAGCAGAAGGTGGCCGTGGTGACAGTGGACGACTGTGACACTGGCATGGCCCTCCGATTCGGCCCCATCCTGGGCAACTACTCCTGCGCTGCCCAGGGCACCCAGTCAGGCAGCAAGAAGTAAGGTGGGGGGGTCCCTTGGGGTCCCCTGGGGTCCCCATGGGTGTAGGAGGTCCCTTGGGTTCCCCGTGGGTGGAGAAGTCCCTTGGGGTCTCTTGGGCTCCCCATGGGTGCAGGGGTCCCTTGGGAATCCCCATGGGTGAGGAGGTGGGTGGGGGCTTCCTTGGGGTCCTCATGGGTGGTGGAGTCCCTTGGGCTTCCTTGGGGTCCCCATGGGTGGGCTGTCCCTTGGGGATCCATTGTGGTCACCATGGGTGGGAGGTGGGTGGAGGGTCCCTTGGGGTCCCCATGGGTGGGCTGTCCCTTGGGGATCCGTTGTGGTCACCATGGGTGAGGAGGTGGGTGGGGGCTTGCTTGGGGTCCCCATGGGTGGGATGTCCCTTGGGGATCCGTTGTGGTCACCATGGGTGAGGAGGTGGGTGGGGGCTTGCTTGGGGTCCCCATGGGTGGGATGTCCCTTGGAGATCCCTTGTGGTTGCCATGGGTGAGGAGGTGGGTGGGGGCTTGCTTGGGGTCCCCATGGGTGGGATGTCCCTTGGAGATCCCTTGTGGTTGCCATGGATGAGGAGGTGGGTGGAGGATCTCTTGGGGTCCCCATGGGTGGGGTGTTCCTTGGGGGTCCCTTGTGGGTGAGGAGGTGGGTGGGGGCTCCCTTGGGGTCCCCTTGGTGGGGAGAGAGTTAGGGGTCCCTTGGGAGTCCCTCGGGATCCCCATGGGTGATGGTGGGTGCTGCAGGTCGCTGGACCTGACGGGGGCCGCTGCTGCTGGGCGGCGTGCCCACCCTGCCCGAGAGCTTCCCCATCCGCAGCCGGCAGTTCGTGGGGTGCATGCGGCACCTCCACATCGACCAGCGCCCCATCGACATGGCCGCCTTCATCGCCAACAACGGCACCCTGCCTGGTGGGGGGCACGGGGGGCAGGGGGGCGCAGGGCTGGGGGAATGGCTGGGGGTGAAGGTGGTGTCAGGGATGTGGGGCTGGATGGGGCTCTGCCCCCTGGGTGGGTCAGGGGTGCTGGGGCTGTGGGGTGGGAAGGGGACCCAAGGGGCACGGGGCTGGGCAGTGCTTGGGGGTCTCTGCCCCACGGCTGTGAAAACATGGGGCTGGCAGGTTGGGGTCAGGGGGGTGCCAGGGCTGGGTGGGGGTCCAGGCGGGGTGGGGGGCTGCATCCCCTGGGCATGGGGACATGGGGGCAGAGGGTGCCAAGGCTGGAGGGTGGTCAAGGGCACGTGGGGCTGGGGCAGTGCCTGGGGGTCTCTGCACCCTCTGGGGCAGGGGGCTGGGCCATATGGGGCCGGTGGGGTGCCAGGGCTGGCTGGGGGGCTGGGGCTGGCACTGTGCCAGCACCGTGGGGCTGGGGAATGGTCTGGGGGGCTTGGCACCCAGTGCCAGGGGGGTCTCAGTGCCCCTCCAGGTAAGAGGCCGTGGGGTCCTGGATGATGGGGGGGGAGGATGTGAGCCCCATGCCCCCCCCTGCCCCCCCCCCAGGTTGTCCTGCCAAGAAGACGCTGTGTGACGCCAGCACGTGCCACAACGGTGGCACCTGCGTGCACGAGTGGGACAGCTTCAGCTGCCGCTGCCCGCTGGGCTTCGGGGGCAAGACCTGCCAGGAAGGTACCGGTGGGCACTGGGCGGGGCGCGGGGGGTCCGCGGGGGGGGTGGGCAGCCGGCCCACGCCCCATGCCCCCGCAGAGATGGCGAGCCCGCAGCGGTTCCTGGGCAGCAGCCGCATGTCCTGGAGCGGGCTGGCACTGCCCGTCACCGTGCCCTGGCACCTGGCACTGATGTTCCGCACCCGCCACCCCCGGGGGCTGCTGCTGCGTGCCAGCGCCGGCCCCCGCGCCACCCTCACCCTGCAGGTGTGCGGGGGCTGGTGGGGGGGGTATCACCCGGGGGGGCTGGCACGGGGGGATGGCACGGGGGTATCAGCCAGGGGGGCTGGCATGGGGGGCTGGCATGGGGGTATCACTTGGGGGCTGGCATGGGGGGCTGGCATAGGAGGTATCACCCAGGGGGGCTGGCACGGGGGGATGGCATGGGGGGATGGCACGGGGGTATCACCCGGGGAGGCTGGCACGGGGGGATGGCATGGGGGGATGGCACGGGGGTATCACCCGGGGAGGCTGGCACGGGGGGATGGCATGGGGGGATGGCACGGGGGTATCACCCAGGGGGACTGGCATGGGGGGTATCACCCTGGGGGCAATGCGGGGGGGGTTATTGTCCTTGATGGGGAGTTATTGCCGGGGGGCTGTTTACTTTGGGAGGGGCATTGCCCTGGGGGGGGTGGCAGTGCCAGGGGGGTGCCACCTTAGGGGGTGTATTGCCCTTTGGGGAGTGTCACCCTGGAGGACAGTGCTGGGGGACAGATTACCCTTGAAGCGGGCTGCCCCTGGGGAGGGGGGGGGGTGCCCTGGTGGAGGGTCGCCCTGGGGGCAGCAGCCCCCCCCGGGGGCACGGGGGCACTGATGTCCCTTTGGCAGCTGAGCGAGGGGCAGGCGGAGGCGGGCGTCTGGCAGGGGGGCTCCCGCCTGGCCTGGCTGCGCCTGCCCCACGCCAAGGTCAACGACGGCGACTGGCACCACCTCCAGCTGGAGCTGCGGGGGGCCCCCGGCCGCCCCCCCCCCGCCACCCTCCTCCTGCTCGCCCTCGACTACGGCCGCCACCAGGTTGGGACGCTGTGGGGCAGCGGGAAACTGAGGCAGAGGGCGGGCAGCCCACCCTGCTAACCCCATGGGTGCCACCATGGCACCCATGGGTTTCTCTGTGCCTCCCCGTGGGTGCCACCATGGCACCCACGGGTGTCTCTGTGCCCCCCCCGTGCCCACAGGCGGTGGCTGACGTGGCTGGGGAGCTGCAGGGGCTGCGGCTGCGGACGCTGAGCGTGGGGGGGCTGGCGGGGGACGGTGGCACCGTGGAGCAGGGCTTCCGTGGGTGCCTGCAGGTACGGGCGGGCAGGGGGGACCAGGTGCGGGGCAGGGGGCTGTGGGTGCAGGGTGGGCACAGGACAAGGGGGGTGTGGGCACGGGGGTGTGGGCAAAGGGCTGGGGGGTGTGGGCTTGGGGATGTGGCACAGGGCGTGGGGGGCATGGGAGCGTGGTTAAGGACATGGGGACATGGGCACAGGGACATTGAGTGGGGACAGTGGACAGAGACAGGGGTGCGGGCATAAGGCATGGGGACACAGGACGTCTGGGCACAGGACCATGGGGACACGGGCACGTGGCTGTGGGGGATGGTTAACTGTGCCACGGCATGGGCACAGGGCATGGGGACATCGAGTGGGGACAGGGGGTGCATGGGCACAGGGCATGGGGACATGGGACACGCAGCCAATGCAACCCCTTCGCCAAGGTGACGGCCAGCGGCTGCGAAGGTGGGTGACGGTGGCACTGTCACCCTGTGGCACCTTGGGTTGTGGCAACCAGGTGGCACCATCACCCGGTGTCACCCTGGGTGCCAGCAACCAGGTGCTACCATCGCCCTGCTGTCACCCTGTGTCACCTGCTGTCACCCTGAGTGCCAGCAACTGGGTAACCAGTGTCACCCTGCTGCTACCCTGCTGTCACACCCAGGACGTGACCCCGGGCTCTGGGCATGGGGACAGGGACACAGGCGTAACTGCTGCGGGGGGGTATGGGGTGGCACGGGGGAGTCCTGGGTTCCAGTGAGGGAAACTGAGGCACGGTGACAATGCGGCGGCGATGCAGGGCGTGCGCGTGGGCGAGACGGCGGCCAGCGCGGTGGCACTGAGTGTGGCACAGGCGGCGCGAGTGAACGTGGAGGGGGGCTGCGCCCTGCCCGACCCCTGCGACTCGGGGCCCTGCCCCCCCCACAGCTACTGCAGCGACGACTGGGACAGCTTCTCCTGCCGCTGCCACCCTGGTGAGCGCCCGGGGACACCCCCGCACTGCCACCCCCCCGGGTGCTGTCACCCCCAGCACTGCTGCCCTCGGTGTGGTGTCACCCCCCTCCCCAGGCACCACATCTCCCCACCAGTGCTCCCTGGGCGCTGTCAAGCCCGTTGTCGCTGTTCCCAAGGCACTGCCACCCACCTGTCACTGTCACCATCACCTGGGCACTGCCAATGTCCCAGGGCACTGCCACCCCCTTGTCACACATCCCAGGGCATTGCTGCGCTCCCTGGGCACCGCCACCCTTGTCACTGTCCTCAAGGCACTGCCACCCTCCCTGGGTGCTGCCATCCCCCTGTCATTTGGGTACCACCTCCCTCTCTGGGCAGTGCCACCCCCTGTCACTGTCCCCAGGGCACAGCCACCCCCCCCACCCCCCACCCCCCCGTGACACCACTGTCCTCCCTGGTGACACCTGCTCCCTACAATGTCCCCAACCGTGCCCACCCTTGTGCCCAGGCTACTTTGGTGACAGCTGTGTCAGCGCTTGTGCCCTCAACCCCTGCCAGTCCCCTGCCACCTGTGCCCGCAAGCCGGGCTCGGCACACGGTTACACGTGCGAGTGTCCCCAGGGTCACTTTGGTCCCTACTGTGAGCACAAGTGAGTGGCAGCGATGCACGGGCACACGCGAGTGTGACAGGCACCTGTCATTTGTGTGTGCCCATCCCTCTTGCGGGGTGGGGGTGGGCGTGTGAAGGGACATGGTGGGTGTGTTGAATGGGCAGGGGGGCACATGGAGGGCACGGTGGGTGTGCAAGGGGCACAGCGGGTGTGCAAGGGTCACGGTGGCCGTGCAAGGGACAGAGTGGGCACATGGAGGGCACAGCGGAGGGGGCACAGTGGCTGTGCAAAGGACAGGGTGGGCACAGGGAGGGCACGGTGCCCGTGCAAGGGTCCCAGCAGGCGTGCAAGACTCCTGGTGGTTGTGCAAGCGTGCAGTGGCTGTGTGGCGGGGGGCGGCGGTTGTGCAAGGGCAGGGTGGGCCGGCGGGGCACAGCAGGCGTGCAAGAGCCCTGTAGGGCGTGCAAGGGGTGGGGGTGGGCACGGTGCTCGTGCCAGAGCCACGCTGGCCGTGCAAGCAGCGGGGTGGCTGTGCGAGGGACGGGCAGCACCAGCCGCGGGGGCTGTGCCGTGCCGTGCCACACCGTGCCGTGCCGTGCCACCCGGGCAGGGAGGCCCAGCCATGCCCGCGGGGGTGGTGGGGCCACCCCACCTGCGGCCCCTGCAGCTGCGATGTCACCAAGGGCTTCGACCCCGACTGCAACAAGACGACGGGCGAGTGTCGCTGCAAGGTGCGTCCCTGTCCCCGTCCCTGCGCCCCGTGCCCCTGGTGGCCCCAGGGGTTGGTGCCACCCCCTCCCCCACCCTATGCCACCCCCCCCAGGAGAACCACTACCGGCCTGCGGGCAGCGACACGTGCCTGCTCTGCGACTGCTACCCCACCGGGTCCCTGTCCCGCCTCTGCGATGCCACCAGCGGGCAGTGCCCCTGCAAGGCTGGTGTCATCGGCCGCCACTGCGACCGCTGCGACAACCCCTTCGCTGAGGTGACCGCCAGCGGCTGCGAAGGTGGGTGACGGTGGCACTGTCACCCTGGATCACCCTGGGTGCTGGCAACCAGGTGGCACCGTCACCCTTTGTCACTCTGGGTGCCACCATCACCCTGCTGTTACCCTGTGTCACTTGCTGTCACCCTGAGTGCTGGCAACTCATGCCATTGTCACCCTGCATCACCTTGTGTCACCTGCTGTCACCCTGGGTGCCAGCAACTGGGTGCCCCTGCCAGCACCCTGCTGTTACCCCTGCCATCATGCTGTGTCACCCTGGCATGACACCCCGCTTTGCCCTGCAGTCAACTATGACAGCTGTCCCCGTGCCATTGAGGCCAGCATTTGGTGGCCCCGCACCCGGTTCGGACTGCCCGCCGCTGCCCCCTGCCCCAGGGGGTCCATCGGTAGGTGGGGGATGTGGGGACGTGATGGTGGGTGGCACCGTGGTGGCATTATGGGGATGGGGTCAGGGGAGTGACGTTATGGTGGCACTGCTGAGATGGAGGGGACATGACACTGTGGTGGCACTGCTGGGACAGAACTCGCAGGGGTGATGCAATAGTGTCACCACGGGGTTGGGGTCAGGGAGGTGACACCGCGGTGTCGCTGCTGAGATGAGGTGAGACAACGGAGTGGCACTGCTGGGAAAGGGCAGAGGGGTGACATGGTGGTGGCACCACTGAGGTGGAATAGGGGGGTGACATAGCGGTGGCATTGCTGAGATGGGATGGGGGGGTGACATAGCGGTGGCATTGCTGAGATGGGCCAGGGGTTGACGTGGTGGCATTGCTGCATGGAGGTAGGGTGGGGTGACCTAGCAGCGTCACTGCCGGGCCAGGGCAGGGGGGTGACACCACGGTGTCACTGCTGGGCCACCGTCCCACAGGCACAGCGGTCCGGCACTGTGACGAGCACAAGGGCTGGCTGCCCCCCAACCTCTTCAACTGCAGCTCCCTGGCCTTCGCCGCCCTGCGGGGCTGGGTGAGTGCCGGGGGGCGGCATGGGGACACCCATGGGTGCCACCGCCGCGTCCCTTCTGACGGTGCCCCCTGGCAGGCGGAGCGGCTGGCGCGGAACGAGTCGGCACTGGACCCGGCGCAATCGCGGCGCGTGGCCCTGCAGCTGCACGATGCCACGCGGCGCACGGGCAGCTACTTTGGCAGCGACCTGCGGCTGGCGTACCGGCTGGCCAGCCGCCTGCTGCAGCACGAGAGCGCCCAGCGCGGCTTCCGCCTCGCCGCCACCCAGGACGTCCACTTCACCGAGGTGGGCACCGCCGGGGGGCTCGGGCAGGGCCGGGCACCAGGGTGGTGGGCGCCCACCTGGGGACAGGGGTGTTGGTGCAGGTACCAAGGCACCAGGGCGATGGGCACCTGCGTGGGGAGGGGGTGCTGGGGCAGGGGCCCCAACACCGGGGTGATGGGCACCCACCCACCTGTCAGGGGCTGTGTTGGTGCAGGAGCTCAGATGCTGGAGTGATGGGCACCCACCTGGGGAGGGGGTGTTGGTACAGGAGCCCAGATGCCGGGGTGATGGGCACCCACGTGGGCACAGGGGGTGTTGGTACAGGAGCCCAGATGCCGGGGGGATGGGCAGCCTTTTGAACAGTGCCAGGGCCCCTCCTCCGTGCCTTAAGCTGCAGGGGAGTGTGGGCTGGCAGAGGCCTGACACCAGGGTGATGGGCACCTTTTGGAATGGGGTGGGTGCTGGGGCAGGGGGTGCCTGGGAGCAGCTGGCAGTGCCAGGGCACCTCCTCCATGCCCCACACCCCAGGGGATCGCTGAGCTGCATGTGGGGTGGGCTCAGTGCCCCCCTTCATAAGCCCAGATGCCAGGGTGATGGGCACCCACTCAACCTGGCGGGTCTACAGCCCACCCAGCGCCAGCTGTCAGTGCCAGGGTACCCCAGCCTTGCAGGGAAGCACAGCAGAGGGAGGGAGGGGAGACCCCTGCCCAGATGCCGGGGTGATGGGCATGCGGCAGCACGGCCCACCCCATCCCATCCTGGCAGAACCTGCTGCGGGTGGGCAGTGCCCTGCTGGATGCCAGCAACAAGCGGCACTGGGAGCTGATCCAGCAGACAGAGGGTGGCACGGCCTGGCTGCTGAAGCACTTCGAGGACTACGCCAGTGCCCTGGCGCAGAACATGCCCCAGACCTACCTCAGCCCCTTCACCATCATCACCCCCAACATCGGTCAGTGGGGACCCCCGGGGGCAGGGGCACACGCGTGCCTGGGGCGGGCGTGGTGCTGGGGACGTGGGCATGGGTATGCCTGGGGACACGTGTGCCTGGGGACACGTGTGGCCCCAAGGACATGTGTGTGCACAAGGACATATGTGCTGGGGACATGGGCATGTGTGTGCCAGGGGACACAGGTCTGCGTGTGCCCAGGGAAAACACATGTGCGTTGTGACATGGACATGAACACCACGCCTCCCCTGCTACGTGTGCCTGGCATCAGGGGCACTTGCGTGTGTGTGCACGAGGGATGCTGCCATGCGTGTGCCCGGGGGACACGTGCCCAGGGACCTGCACCGTGGGTGCCAGGGGCCATGGGTGCCACGCACATGGGGTGGTGGAGTCCATGGGTGGTGGGTTCCGTGGGTGCTGGGCACGTGGGGTGCCGGGTCCGTGGGTGCCGCAGGGCCCTGGGGTGACACGGTGCCACAGTGGTGTCGGTGGTGCGGCTGGACAAGGGCAGCTTTGCGGGCACCCGGCTGCCACGCTACGAGGCGCTGCGGGGGGAGAAGCCCCCCGACCTGGAGACCACCGTCATCCTGCCTGACAGCGTCTTCCGGCCCCCCGAGGGCAGGCGTGAGTCCAGGGGGTGAATGGGGGGATGGGGGGGCACCCCAGCACATCCACGGGCTGGCAGGGTTGGGGACCCCAGTGTAGCAGTGGGACTGGCAGGTCTGGAGGGACCCTGGCATGGGGCTGGCAAGGTTGGGGACCCCAGGATGGGGCTGGCAGGGTTGGGGACCCCAGTGTGGCAATGGGGCTGGCAAGGCTGGGGGGACCATGGCATGGGGCTGGCAAGATTGGGGACCCCAGGGTGGGGCTGGCAGGGTTGGGGACCCCAGTGTGGCAATGGGGCTGGCAAGGCTGGGGGGACCATGGCATGGGGCTGGCAAGATTGGGGACCCCAGGGTGGGGCTGGCAGGTTTTGTGGAACACTGGTATGGCTGTGGGACTGGCACAGCTGGGGACCCTGGCATGGGGCTGGCAAGAGTGGGGGCACCCCAGTGTGGCCATGGGGCTGGCAGAGTTGGGGACCCTGGTGCTGGCAGAGCGTCATGCCAGCCCCCTGCGTGCGCACGCCAGACCCCTCCACTGGGCACGGGCAGCCAGCACAGGGCACAGGCAGGCAGGAGGAGGATGATGATGATGATGAAGAGGCTGCAGAGGAGAAGGAGGAGGAGGAAGAAAAGGAGGAGGAGGAGGTGACCCTGGTGACCCGGCGCAAGCGCCACCCAGCACTGGGTGAGGGCCAGGCCATCGCCAGTGTCATCATCTACCGCACCCTGGCCGGGCTCCTGCCCGAGCAGTACGACACCGACAAGCGCAGCCTCAGGTGCCCATGGGACTGGGGGGCAGTGGGGGGCCAGGGGCATGGTGGGGGCAGGGGGCGCTGGGAAGGTTCCCATGGGGTGCCAGCACGAGGGAGAGCATCCGTGGGGTGCTGGGAGATGGGGGGACAAGGGGGTCCCCCCAGGATGCCCAGGGTTCCCTGGGGAGGAACTGGGAAGGGTGCCCGTGGGCTGGCAGGATTTGGGGGGGGGCACAGGAGGGGTGCCTAGGGGATGTCCGAGGGTGGCGGCACAAGGAGCCGGGGCAATGGAGTGCATCTGTGAGGCACTGGGACAATGGGGACAGGGGTGTCCCCAGGGCATCCCCAAGCAAGGGGGTGCTGGGAGATGGGGGGGCTGGGGAGGGCGCCCACGGGGTGCCAGGGGACAGCAGGGCACCGGCAAGGGTGGCGGGGTGCCCGTGCCTGGGTGGGGACCCTGACCCCACCGCCCCCCAGGGTGCCCAAGCGCCCCATCATCAACACGCCGGTGGTGAGCATCAGCGTGCACGCGGGGGGGGCACAGGCCCCGCGGGCGCTGGCCAAGCCCATCACCCTCCAATTCCGGCTGCTGGAGACCCAGGAGCGCTCCAAGCCCATCTGCGTCTTCTGGAACCACTCCCTGCTGTGAGCCGGGATGGGGACACCCAGGGGGACAGGGGACATGGGGACAGAGTGGGGCGGGAGCCCTGACGGGCAGGGAGGGACAGGTGGCACAAGGTGGGTACCGCTGGGTGGGTGGTGCCAGGATGAGGCTGCCTTGTCCCTGGGTGTCATGGGTGGGTGGCATGGGGATGGCTGTGCCCACCCTGGCAGGTGACACGGGGACAGGGTCACGCCGGGCAGCCCTGCTCTTGGTGGGTGACGTAGGGACAGGGTCATGCTGGGCAGCCCAGACCCTGGTGGGTGACACGGGGATGGGGCTGTGGGTGGCATCCCTGGTATGGGTGGGTGGCATGGGGGCAAGACGTTAGGGTGGCAGCCCTGTCCCTGGTGTCACAGGTGGGTGTCAGGGACAGAGTGCTGGTGGGGGCCCCTGGGTGGGTGGGTGTCTCCGGGTGGGCAGGTGTCCCGGGTGGGTGGGTGTCCCCAGGTGGGTGGGTGTCCCTGGGTTGGTGTCCCGGGTGGGTGGGTGTCCCAGGTGGGCAATGTCCCTGGGTGGGTGTCCCTGGGTCGGTGTCCCAGGTGGGTGTCCCAGGTGGGTGGATGTCCCTGGATGGGTGTCCCTGGGTCGGTGTCCCTGGGTGGGTGGGTGTCCCGGGTGGGTGGCTGTCCCCGGCGGTGGCTGAAGGTGCCGGCACAGGGCGGGCGGCGCGGGCGGCTGGTCAGCGCGGGGCTGTGAGATCGTCTTCCGCAACCGGAGCCACGTCAGCTGCCAGTGCCACCACCTGACCAGCTTCGCCGTCCTCATGGACATCTCCCGCCGCGAGGTGGGACACGGGGACACGGACGGACGGGAGGGGGACGACAGGGGACCCTGGGGCATGGGGGTGGCTGGGGACATGGGGCACACAGGGGATGGGGTTGGTGTGGGGGGATCGGGCTGGGCAGGTGCCATGCGGTGGGGTGTGTCCTCGGGGGGCATGTCTCAGTGGGGCGTGTCTCAGGGGGCGTGTCTCAGCGGGGTGTGTCCCCGGGGGGCGTGTCTCAGTGGGGTGTGTCTCAGGGGGTGTGCCCCCTGGGGGCATGTCTCAGTGGGGTGTGTCTCCGAGGGGCGTGTCTCAGTTGGGCATGCCCCTGTGGGGTGTGCCCCAGTGGGGCGTGCCCTGGGGGTGTGTCTCCGTGGGGCGTGGCCCCGGGGGCACATGCCCGGCACATGCCAACGGGTGCCCCTGTGCCGCAGAACGGGGAGATCCTGCCACTGGCGGCGCTGACGTACGCCTCGCTGGGCGTGGGGCTGGCGGGGCTGCTGCTGGCCGTGCTGGCGCTGGGGGGGTTGCGGGGGCTGCGCTCCAACCGCCACAGCATCCGCCGCCACGGTGCCACCGCGCTCCTGCTCGCCCAGCTCGTCTTCCTGCTCGGCATCAACCAGGCCGACCTCCCGGTGCGTGGGGCGCGGCCGGGTGGGGCCAAGGGGGGGTGCCCCACTGCCAAGGCATCGTGGTGGGTGGGGGTCTTGGGGGGCAGGGCCTGGTTGTGGGTGGGGCTTTCAAAGGGGTGGGGCCTCATGGGGGGGGTCTTTTCAAGGGGTGGGGCCCCCCAAAAGGGTGAGGCATCTCTAAGAGGGTGAGGGTGGGGGACCCTAAGGGGGTGGGGGTCCCTGAGGAGGTGGGGGCCCCTAAGGGGGTGGTGGTCCATGGGGTGGGGGACCCTTAGGGGGTGGGGGTCTCTGAGGTGGTGGGGATCCCTAAGGGAGTGGGGGTCCCTGAGGTGGGGGTCCCCAAGAGGGTGGGGGCCCTTAAGGAGGTGGGTTGGGGTGAGGGCATGGCTAATGGGGGAGGAGGGAGCTACAGTGAGGGGTGTGGCTTTCATGGGCGGGGCTGCAGAAGAGGCGGGGCTCCAAGGGGGCAGTGCCTGTGGTTTGCATGGGTGGGGCTCCCGTGGGCGTGATGCGCGTGGCCGCAGAGGGTGGAGCTCCAGGGGCAATGCCCACAGTTTGTGTGGGCGGGACTGCTGTGGGTGTGGTGGGCGGGGCCGTGGGCGTGGCATTGACGTGCGGGGTGCAGCTGGCGTGCACGGTGGTGGCCATCCTGCTGCAGTTCCTCTACATGAGCGCGGTGGGCTGGGCGCTGCTGGAGGGGCTGCACCTCTACCGGCGCCGCAGCGAGCCCCGCCACGTTGACCGCGGGCCCATGCGCTTCTACCACGTCCTGGGTTGGGGGCTGCCCGCCTTCATCACCGGTGAGCACACGGCCCCGCCCACCCCACCGGGCCCCGCCCCTGGCATGCCCACCTCCCCGGTGGTGGCTGCCGCATGGCCACGCCCCCTTCTGGGTTTGGTCCCGCCCCTTGAACCACCTCCCCCGATCAGCTTGGGGAAGTTGGGGTGTCATTTCCATATATAGTCACACCCCCAGCAGCATGACCACACCCCGTATCACAGCTACACCCCATATCACAGCCACTCCCCAGGCACATAGCCACACCCCATGTCATAGCCACGCCCTGTCTTAGCCACGCCCTGTGTCATAGCCATGCCCCAAGCACTTAGCCATGCCCCATATCACAACCACACCCCAAGAACATAGCCACGCCGCATGCCATAGCCACGCCCCATATCACAGCCACACCCCAAGCACATAACCACACCCCATGCCATAGCCACACCCCATATCACAGCCACACCACAAGCACATAGCCACACCCCATGTCATAGCCACAGCCCATAGAGCCACTCCCCCAGTGCAATAGCCACGCCCCCTAGCATGACCACGCCCCCTAGCGTATAGCCCCACCCTGCCTCACCGACACGCCCTGCCCCACCGTGGCCCTGCCCCTGAGGCTGCCTGTGCCGGCAGGGCTGGCGGTGGGGCTGGACCCCGAGGGCTACGGCAACCCCGACTTCTGCTGGCTCTCCATCCACGACAGCCTGGTCTGGAGCCTGGCGGGGCCCATCGCCTGCGCCGTGGCTGTGCGTATGGGGCTGGGGGGGCTGGGGCCACCCCTGGGTGCCCCCTGCCACCTGCTCACCCCGCTGCCTCTGCAGGTCAGCATCTTCTTCCTCGTGCTGGCGGCCAGGGCCACCTGCACCACCCCGCAGGGCTTCGAGAAGAAGGGCACGGCGTGAGTCACCCAGGCGCTGGGGCATCCATGGGTGGCGGCAGGGCACGGGGGGCTGGGGCACCCATGGGAGGCGGTGGGGCACGGGGGGCTGGGGCACCCATGGGTGGGAGGGGGGCATGGGGAGCATGGGTGCCTCTAGCTGGCGGGGGGGGTGTTGGGTGCTGAGGTTCCTGTGGGTGGGAGGGGGGCACGGGGTGCTGGGGCAGCCGTGGGAGGTGAAGCGCAGGGAGCTGGGGCACCCATGGGTGGCAGGGCAGATGGGGGGCCCGTGGCAGGGAGGCGGCCTCAGTGCCTGTGGGGGACCAGAACCAGCAGTGCGGGCAGAGCTGCAGGCAGGGCTGCGGGCAGGGCTGCGGGCAGGGGCTGACAGCGGTGCCCCCAGCTCCGGCCTGCAGACAGCGGTGGTGGTGCTGGCGCTGCCCAGCCTGGCCTGGCTCCTGGCCCTGCTCTCCGTCAACAGCGACGCTCTCCTCTTCCACTACCTCTTTGCCATCTCCAACTGCCTCCAGGTGACCAGGGTCGCCCCCCCCGCCCCGCACCCACACACCCCCCTACACCCTCTGCACAGGTTTTGCCCCCCAGTACCCCCCATGCTTCCCCATACCCTCTATACCTCCCCATGCCCCTATACCCTCCTGCAGCCCCTGTATCCTTTGCATCCCCCTGTCCCCTATACCTCCCCCTGACCCCTATATCTCCCTGTGCCCCTACACCCCCCCTACACCTTCTTTAACCCATCCCTTTCTGGGTCCATCCCACCCCTGTGCTCCCCATAGCTCCCTATAGCACCCTGAGCCCCCAGTACCTCCATCCCCCATACCAGTGTCACCCTACACCTCCCCACATCCTGATGTGTCTCCACACCCCTATACTCCTATACCCCTGCCCCTATAGCTGCCCGGCTGGGGACACCCGTGGGGCCACAGGGTGGGGGGTGATGGGAACAGGGGGCACCCCAGCAATGAGACCTGCTTTTGGGGGCTGCCCGGGGGGTACCAGAGGTCCTCACCTATTTTGGGAGGGCACCCAGTGGGCACAGAGGGTCCCTTGCTTGGGGTGTCAGTGGGGGGCACCCTGTGGGTATGGGGGACCCTCAGCCTGCCTGGGGTGCCAGTGGGGTCCCTCACAGTGTGCAGATGGGGGCTGGCCAGCCACCACCCATGCCCACGTGTCCCCCCTCTGCACCCCAGGGCCCCCTCATCTTCCTCTTCTGCGTGGTGCTGAGCAAGGAGGTGCGGAGGAGCCTGCGGCTCAGCTGCACCCGCAGGCGCAGCCCCGACCCCGCGCTGGCCACCAAATCCACCCTGACCTCCGTGAGTGCCGGAGGGGCTGGGGGGGTGGGGGACAAGGGGGACAAGGGACACCCGCCATGGCTGTGATGTCCCCATCCCCCTGGCAGGCCTATGGCTGCGACAGCACCTACGTGGCGGGGCGGCTGTACCCGGCACCCACCGGCGGCTCCACCGGCTCCCTGCACAGCACCGCACGCTCCGGCAAGAGCCACCACAGCTACATCCCCTTCGTGCGCCGGTACCGCGCTGGGACGGTGACATCTGCAGCGTGGCGGGGTGGCATGGCCACACCATGGCAGGGTGGCATGATGCTGGGGTGGCATGTTGGTGGGTTGGTGGGATGGTGATGGTTGGTGGGATGGTGGCTTGGTGGCATGGTGGCTTGGTAGGATGGTGATGGCTTGGTGGGATGGTGGCTTGGTGGCATGGCAGCACAGTGGCAGGGTGGCATGATGCTGGGGTGGCAGGATGGCAGGGTGATGGGTTTGTGGGGTGGCACAGTGGCGAAGTGATGGGTTGGTGGCATGGCAGCATGGTGGCAGCGTGGTGGGATGGCTGGAGTGGCATAGTGGCAGGGTGGCATGGTTCTGGGGTGGCAGGGTGATGGGTTGTTGGGGTGGGAGGGTGGTGGGGTGATGTGCTGGGTGGCGGGGTGGCAGGGTGATGTGGTGGGGTGATGTGCTGGGTGGCAGGGTGATAGGTTGGGGTGGTGGCGTGGCAGCACACGGGGGTGGCAGGGTGATGGGATGGTGGGGCAGTGAGGTGATGGGGTGGGTGGTGGGACGCTGATGGGTGGCAGGGTGGCAGCGTGGCTGGGGAGGGATGGCAGGCACCCATGGGTGCGGGTCTCTGCTCTCTGGCAGGGAGGACTCGGGGCTGGCAGGCAGCCCAGGGCAGCAGGCACTGGCCGAGCCGGGGGGGCTCTTCCTCGACACCCAGGACCAGCCCGAGGGTAGGGCCACCACGCGTGCAACAAGTGCACCCGGCCTCGGCCCAGAGCTGGGGGGGGACGACACCCTGGGCACCCCCTGACCTGCGTGTCCCCCTGGTAGAGCACGACACAGACTCGGACAGTGACCTGTCGCTGGAGGATGACCGGAGTGGCTCCTACGGCTCCACGCACTCCTCCGAGAGCGAGGACGAGGGTGTCCCCCCAGGCTGGGACACCCTGCCCGGGCCCCCCCTGGCCCCCCCTGCCTCCGGTAATGCCAGCGTAGGGGACACCCAGTGGGGATGGGGTCCCTCAGCCTGTCCAGCGTGCTGATGGGGGGCACCCAGTGGGGATGGGGGTCTCTCACCCAGTCTGGGGCACCAGTGGGGGTCACCCAATGGATTTGGGGGGGTCCCTCAAGCTGTGTGGGGTGCTGATGGAGGGGTCTGCCCCCTTGCCCGCAGGTGACAGCCTGGTGGCCCCGGGGCAGCCATACTGGCCAGGGGAATTCGTGACAACAGCCAGCGAGAGCGAGGGGCACGGGGGCAGCGAGACCCTGCGGGTGGAGCCGGCGGGGGGCGAGGGACCCCTCCGGGGTGAACCCCCCCGCCTCAACGGCGAGGCACTCCCCAGGGACCCCCTGCTGCTGCCCCTGCCCCACCCCCACAAAGGTACGGGACGCCCCGCACCCAAGAGGGTGTTATAGGGTGGGTGGGGGGCACCTCAAGGCTGGGAACTCCGCCCCCTCCCCCCCCCCAAAAAAAAAAAACCTCAACACCTGGGTGATGCCCCCACCCCACAGGCATCCTGAAGAAGAAGTGCCTGCCCCCCATCAGTGAGCGGGGCAGCACCCAGCGCCTCGCCCCCCCCCCGCCACCCCCTGCGGGCACCGCCGCCTCCTCAGGCAGTGAGGGCAGCCGGGTGGGGGGCACTGCCGCCCCCCGCCCTCGCCAGACCCTGCAGGAGCAGCTCAGCGGCGTCACCCCCATCGCCATGAGCATTAAGGCAGGCACCGTGGACGAGGACTCCTCCGGCTCCGAGTGAGTACCTGATGGATGGGTGCCAGGGTGCCCCTTGGGTGCAAGGGTGGCTGGGCTGTTGGGTGCCCGTTGGGTGCAAGAGTTCCCACTGGGCGCCCTTTGGGTGCTCGGGTGCCCGATGGGTGCCCATCAGCTGCCAGGGATCCTGTTGGGTGCCTGTTGGGTGCAGGAGCTGCCATTGGGTGCCCATCAGGTGAAGGAATGGCTGTTGGATGCAAGGGTGGCTGTTGGGTGTCCACAAGGTGCCAAGGTTCCCTTTGGACACCCATTGGGTGCAACACTGCTTGTTGGGTGCCCGTCAGGTGCTGTGGTTGCCATTGGGCACCCATTGGGTGCAAGACTGGCTGTTGGGTGCCCATCAGGTGAAAGAATGGCTGGTGGGTGTCCATCAGATCTAACCATGCCCATTGGGTGCCTGTTGATGGCCTGTTGGGTGCCCATTGGGTGCAAGGGTGCCTGTTGCATCTTCATCAGGTCTAAGAAAGCTCACTGGGTGCCCATTGATGGCACGTTGGGTGCCCATTGATGCCCATTGGGTGCCCATTGACACCCACTGGGTGCCCATCAAGTCTAAGAATGCTCATAGGGTGCCTGTTGAGTGCCCATTGACGCCCACTGATGGCCCATTGGGTGCCCATTGATGCCCATTGGGTGCCCACTGGGTGCCAGGGTGCCTGTTGCGTGTCCATCAGGTCTAAGAAAGCTCATTGGGTGCCCATTGATGGCCCGCTGGGTGCCCATTGACACCCACTGGGTGCCCATCAGGTCTAACCATGCCCATGGGGAGCAGAGGAGCGGGGTGGCATTGTGGTGGGCACCCAGGGGGGGGGTGGGTGTCCCTGCCCACAGGCACTAACCCTCCCTCTTCTCTCCTCTCCGCCCCCCCCGCCCAGATTTCTGTTTTTTAATTTTCTCCATTAACCTGCGGGGGCCGGGGGGCTCCTGCCCTCCCCCCCCTTCCATCTCCCCCCATCTGGGCGAGCGCTGGGTGCTGCGGGCGCGGAGGGCACCCTGGCACCCGCCTCACCCCCGATCACGCATCCGTCTGTCTTGTTTTTTATTCCTCCCCCCACTTCGTGCCCACCCCCTGCCCGTCTGTCTGTCCACCCCCCCCCCCCCCTTCCCCAGGAGCGACGAGACCTCCATCTAACAACCCGGCGGGCACTCCCTGCCCATGCCACCGTGCTGGGGACACCGGGACAGGGTGGTGGCACCAGGATGGGAGGGGGGGCACCGGGACAGGGGGTGGCACTGGGATGAGGGGGCATCAGGAAGGGGCAGGGAGCCACAGACACCCCCCTAGTTGCACTTTGGATCCTGGCAGGGATTTGCCCCTCAGCCCATTGGCACCCTGGGGGGACAGATGTGGCATAGGGTGCCCCCCCCACCCGCCCCCAGCATCATCCACAGCCCCCATGCCCGGTGAAGGGTTTTATTTAAAAAATACATGAAAAATACAAAAAAAAGGATATATGATCCCCCCTCCTCCATGGTGCCAACCCCCCCCAGGTGGGGAGCTGGGGGGGGGCACATAGTGGGAGGGGGAATCAGTTGTAGGGTGCAGGGATGTGTGGACCCCCCCAGTACTTTGCCCCCTGCCCAAGGGTGAGGCTCAGGCGGTGGTACCCAGGGGCAGGTGGCACCCAGCAGAGGGTGTTTGCGGGGGGGGGGGGTGGGGGACCCCTGGTTGCTGGGAGGGGCGAGGGGGGGGTTTCCTACTGCTGATGTGACCTTTTGTAATTAAAGCAAAATCCAACCTGCGCCTCTGCCTCATTCCTGGGGGGGGCCTGTTCTGTGCTCCCCACCCCTCCGTGCCTCAGTTTCCCCAGATCCCCCCTTCCTCACCCATGCACCAGGATGGGGGGTGAACAGGCACCCCGAGCTCCTCCGGGGGTGGGGGGGGTGTCACCTCGGGGTGCTGCTCATCGCCGTCTTCCTGGGGGGGCGGAGGCGGCTGGGGGCAGGTCCGGGTTTGCACCCCGAGCCAGTGGCCGGGGGGGCTGCCCGTGCCGCCCCCACACCTGCAATGGGGAGAGCAGCCATGGGGCAGGGGAAACTGAGGCACGGGGGGGGGAGCAAGCCCCTGCCCCCCCGGCCCCACCAGCAGCACCCATCCTTACCTCTGGCCGCGGGTGCCCTCCCACCCGGTGCAGCCCCCCCCGCCAGGGTCCGTCCAGGTGCCCTGGGGATGGCGCTGGGGGCAGGGGGGCGGCTGGAGGGGACGGGGACGGTGGTGGCCCTGGTGCGGGGCTGGCGGGTGGCGGGGGGGCAGGGGGCAGCGCCCCCCCTCACCTTTGGCTGGCCTGGGGAGAGAAGGGCACGTGGGGGCACGGCGGGGGCACCCAGACCCCCACCCCGCGGTGGGGCTTGGGGGTGGCTTTGGCACCCACTTGGCCCAGGGTGCTGGGACCCTGGTGGGGTGCGGGTCCCCATGGCGCGGGTGCCCCACGGCGGAGATGCCCATGTTGTCCCCATCCCCGCGCAGAGCCGGTACCTGCTGTCCCCACCTGGAGGGGCTCTGACTTGCCCCGGGCTGCAGCCCCCTGCCCCTGGGCAGGGCAAGGCCGAGGGGGGCCCAGCCGGTTGGGGGGGGGCACCCTGGCCCCGGGGGGTCCCTTGGGCACCGCTGTGGGGTGACAGCTGGGTGACACCTGGAAGCAGAGAGGGGACACACAGGGACACTGGTCGGTGGCCGCCCAGTGCTGGGGTGGGGGGGCACTGGGGACATGCAGGTGGCACTCGGTGTCCCCCACCCCAAGACGGGTTTTGGGGAGTGGGGGGGTGTCCAGAACTTCAGCCCTGGTGGGAACAGCGTGTGGGGCCATACTGGGACCCCCC
The DNA here is from genome assembly GCF_023634085.1 of Falco cherrug. Lineage (NCBI taxonomy): Eukaryota > Metazoa > Chordata > Aves > Falconiformes > Falconidae > Falco > Falco cherrug. The sequence continues at coordinate 3,412,987 of NC_073712.1, forward strand.
CGAGGTGCCACCTACCTTCCGGGTGCTGGGGATGGTGGTGGCAGTGGGGGCACCCCGGGGCTTGGCGGGGGGCCGGGTGGTGGCCGGGGGGGGTCCCCGCGGCTCCACGGTGGGCAGCAGTGCCCGCACCGGGCTGTCCTTCACCACAAAGGTCTCGCGGCGGGGGCTGCGGGGGCCGTGGCGTGCCGAGGGGGACAGGTGACATTGCTCCAGCTGCGCTGCCAGGCGTGTGGCCTCCCGCACCATCTCCTCCAGCCGGGCACCGTGCAGGGGGCTCCAGCGCCCGCTGCCCCCCCCGGCCCGCGCCCCCGCCTCACCCTCATCCTCCTCTTCCTCCTGGCTGCAGGATGAAGGGCAGCGTCAGCCCTACCTGGCCCCCTGAGCGCCCCCCCCCCCGCCCCGTGTCATCTGCCACCATGGCCAGGAGGTGGCATGTCCCCCCTGCCCCGTGCCACCCAGAACACCAGCCACAGGATGGCACAACCCCCATGTCCCCCAGGGCCCTCTTCGTGGGGTGGCACATCCCCCGTGTCCTCTAGGGTGCTGGCAATGGGGTGCCACGTCCTCCATGATGCCAGGGCCTTGGCCATGGGGTGCCATATCCCCCAGGAGCCTGGCCATGGGGTGGCATGTCCCAAGGAGGCTGGCCATGGGGCTGACATCCCTCGGGACCATGGCCATGGGGTGGCATGTCCCCCATGTTGTCAGGACCTTGGCTGTGGCGTGCCACGTCCCACATGTCCCCTAAGACCCCATCCATGGGGTGCCATGTCCCCCAAGATATCAGAACCTTGGCCATGGGGTGCCATATCCCCCCAGGAGCCTGGCCATGGGGTGGCATGTCCCCCGTGTTGTCAGGGCCTTGGCCATGGGGTGCCGTGTCCCCTAGGACCCTGTTCATGGGGGACGTGCTACCCCATGTCCTTCAGGGCCCTATTCATGGGGTGGCACATCCCAACTGTCCCCTGGGACCCTGTTCATGGGGTGGCACATCCCCAGTGTCCCTGCTGTAGGGCGCCACATACCCCAGGACCCCATCCATGGGGTGGCTTGTCCCCCCATGTCCCCCAAAACCTTGGCTACAGGGTGACAGGTCCCCCATGTCCCCCTTAACCCTGTCTATGGGGTGGCATGTCCTGCAGGACCCCATCCATGGGGTGGCATGTCCCCCACGATGCCAGGACCCCATCCATGGGGTGGGTTGTCCCCCCCCTCACCTGTCAGAAGGGGACAGGAGCCCGAAGTCGAAGCTCTCCTCGGTGACAAAGCGGACATCTGGGGGGACATGCGGGTGAGCCCCGGCCCCCCAGCGCGGGGGGCACATGGGGGGCCGCGGCGCTGGCACTGCCATACCTCGCTCCTCCGCCATCGCCTCCGCCTCGGCCCACGGTGCCAGCGCAGGGGCTGCCTGGGGGCGAGCTGAGGGTGACCCACGACACCCGCCTGTCACCCATGACCCCCACCCGTGTCCCCACAACCCCCCACCCTGTGTCCTCAAGCCCCAGTGGGGCAGCCGGGTGGCACCGGCCAGCGCCCGGGGACAGCACTGCCAGTGCCAGCACAGTCGGGCTTTGTGCTGCCGGGGACGGCACCGCTGGCGCGGGCACGGCTGAGGGGCCAGATGTGGGGACCCCCGTGCCCCCCACCCGGGGAACCCCCAGCCCCACACCGAGGGGTCGCAGCCCAGCACCCCGATCCTGGGGGTCCCAGCCCCGCACCCTGATCCTGAGGGGTCCCAACCCCACATCGGGGGGTCCCATCTCCACACCCCGATCCTGGGGGGTCCCAGCCCCCACCGGGGGGTCCCATCTCCACACCCCGATCCTGGGGGGTCCCAGCCCCCCACCGGGGTATCCCAGCCCCCACCGGGGGGTCCCATCTCCACACCCCGATCCTGGGGGGTCCCGGCCCCACACCGAGGGGTCCCAGCCCCACACCCCGATCCTGAGGGGTCCCAGCCCCACACCGGGGGGTCCCAGCCCCGCAGCCCGATCCTGAGGGGTCCCAGCCCCACACCGGGGGGTCCCAGCCCAGCACCCCGATCCTGAGGGGTCCCAGCCCCCACCGGGGGGTCCCGGTCCTGCATCGGGGGGTCCCAGCCCCGCACCCCGATCCCCAGAGGACCCCATCCCCGCACTGGGGGGCCCCGGCCCCGCCCCCACCTCCGGAGGACTCCCCAGCCCCCACCGCAGGGTCTCCGCTCCCTCCTCCGCCATCGCGGGGGTCCCGGTGCCCCCCCCAAGCTCCCGGTGCCCGCCCCCGCTCACCGCCGCCCGCCCCCGCTCCCGGTTGGCCCCGCTCCGCTCCTGGCGCCCCCCCCCGCTCACCGCCGCCCGCCCCCGGCTCCCGCTCGCCGCGCGCGCGGAGGGGGCGTGGCCCAGCGGAGAGGGCGTGGCCTCGTTCGAATTCCCCCTCCCCTGCGTCACAATAGCGGCGCGCCCGCCTGCCGCGCGGATTGGCCCGCCTCCTCGCCCCCGCCCCGCCAACCGCGCTCTCCTATTGGTCGCCGCCGGAAGGGGCGTGTCCCCGGAAGCGCGCGGAGGCGCGGGGCCCTTCCGCCCGCAGCAGCACCAGCAGCGGCGGCGGCGGCAGCGGCAGCAGCGGCAGCAGCAGCGGCAGCAGCAGCATGGCCGCCGTCCCGCCCGACTCCTGGCAGCCGCCCACCGTCTCCATGGAGACCACGTAAGGGGCGGGGCCGCCCTCCCCGGTACCGGCAGCGGGCGGCCCCTCCCGCCCCCTCGGCCCGGCCCCCCGGTACCGCGCAGCCCCAGGTGCCCCCCCGGTGTCCGTTAGCCCCCAGTCTCCCGGTACCGGACAGCCCCCGGTGTCCCATGGCCCCAGTCCCAGACAGCTCCCAGCCTCCCTGGGTGCTGGGAAGCCCCCAGTGCCTCCCAGTACCGGCCAGCCCCCGTTATCCCCCAGTACCAGCCAGTCCTGGTTGCCCCCCTCCAGTACTGGTCAGCCCCCGTTATCCCCCCAGTACCAGCCAGTCCTGGTTGCCCCCCTCCAGTACTGGTCATCCCCCATCATCCCCCAGTACCAGCCAGTCCCGATTGCCCTCCCCCAGTACCAGCCAGTCCCGGTTCCGCCCCCCCCCGCCCAGTACCAGCTAGCCCCCCTTATTCCCCAGTGCCAGCCAGTCCCGGTTCCGCCCCCCCCCCGCCCAGTACCAGCTACCCCCCTTATCCCCAGTGCCAGCCAGTCCCGGTTGCCCCTTCCCAATCCCTGCCAGCCCCACGTCCCCCCGGGCCGGGCCGGTCTGAGCCCCTGTGAGGGGCACCATGGGGTGACCCCCCGGTGCCGGTGCTGGTGTGGTGCAGGATGGGGCCGCTGGTGCTGGAGCTGTACTGGAAACACGCCCCCCGCACCTGCAAGAACTTCGCCGAGCTCTGCCGCCGCGGCTACTACAACGGCACCAAGTTCCACCGCGTCATCAAGGACTTCATGGTGCAGGGGGGGGACCCCACCGGCACCGGTGAGAGACACCCCCTCGCCGCGGCCCCTGCCCTGCTGGGGGGTCCCGGCTGAGCCCCCCCTCGTCCCCTCCCCAGGCCGCGGCGGTGCCTCCATCTACGGCAAGCAGTTTGAGGACGAGCTGCACCCCGAGCTGAAGTTCACCGGTGAGTGGGAACTGTCACCAACACCACGTGTGGGGTGGCGTGGCCCCCAGGACCCCATCCGTGGGGTTCCATGTCTCCCATGATACCAGGAGCCTGGCTATGGGGTGGCATGTCCTCCATGTCCGCTAAGACCCCATCCATGGGGTGCCATGTCCCCCAAGATACCAGGACCTTGGCCTTGGGGTGACATATCCCCCAGGAGCCTGGCCATGGGGTGGCATGTCCCCTGTGTTGTCAAGACCTTGGCCATGGGGTGCCATGTCTCCCGTGTCCACTAAGACCCTGGCCATGGTGGCATGTTCCCCATGTTCCCTAAGACCACATCCATGGGGTGCCGTGTCCCCCATGATACCAGGACCTTGGCCATGGGGTGCCATGTCTCCCATGTTGTCAGGGCCTTGGCCATGGGGTGGCATGTCCCCTGTGACACCTTGGCTGTAGGGTGGCATGTCCCTCAGAACCCTGGCCATGGGGTGGTGTGTCCCTCAGAACCTTGGCCATGGGACGGCGTGTCCCCCGTGTTGCCAGGACCTTGGCCATGGTATGGCATGTCCCTCAGAACCCTGTCTGCGGGGGTGGCATGTCCCTCAGAACCTTGGCCATGGGGTGGCGTGTCCCCCATGATACCAGGACCTTGGCCATGGGGGTGCCATGTCTCCCATATCCCCCAGAACCCTGGCCATGGGGTGGCATGTCCCTCAGAGCCTTGGCCATGGGGTGGTGTGTCCCCCATGATACCAGGACCTTGCCCATGGGATGGCGTGTCCCCCATGTTGCCAGGACCTTGGCCATGGTATGGCATGTCCCTCAGAACCCTGTCTGCGGGGTGGCATGTCCCCTCAGAACCCTGGCCATGGGGTGGCATGTCCCTCAGAACCCTGTCTGCAGGGTGCCATGTCCCTCAGAACCTTGGCCATGGGGTGGCGTGTCCCCCGTGTTGCCAGGACCTTGGCCACGGGGTAGCATGTCCCTCAGAACCCTGTCTGCGGGGTGCCATGTCCCTCAGAACCCTGGCCATGGGGTGGCGTGTCCCCCGTGTTGCCAGGACCTTGGCCACGGGGTAGCATGTCCCTCAGAACCCTGTCTGCGGGGTGCCATGTCCCCATATTCCCCAGCACCCTACCTGTGGGGTGGCGTTATCTCCCATCATACCAGGCCACCCCACCCCAGACCCCCAGGGCCCCCAGACCAGACCAGTAACACCATCCCTCCATCCATCTCAGGTGCCGGCATCCTGGCCATGGCCAACGCGGGGCCAGACACCAACGGCAGCCAGTTCTTCCTGACGCTGGGCCCGGCGCAAGTGGCTGGACGGGAAGCACAGCATCTTCGGGAGGGTCTGCCAGGGCATGGGGGTGCTGGGCCGCCTGGCCATGGTGGAGACCAACGCCCAGGACCGGCCCCTGGACGACGTCAAGGTCATCAAGGCTTTTCCTTCAGGGTAGGGGGGCTGCGGGGGCGGGTGGGGGGGGTTGTGCTCTATGCCCCCTCCCCCCCGCCTCCAGCCTCCGGTTTGTAGCGCTTGGTTGTAATAAAAGCGGTGGGACGCGGTGGTGACACCCCGTGTGGTGGGATTTTTTTTTTAGGGGGGCTGTGATGGAGGAGGTGGCCCCGTCGTGGTTGTGTGTGCCCCCCTGCAAAGGGGCTTGGGGGGCTGCCCCCCTGCTCCCTGGGATCGTGTCTCTGCAGGCAGCAGCTGGGCATGGTGCCCCCCCCGCCCCCCAGCCCTTGGGGCACAGCGCTGGCCTCGGCTGCTGTGAGGCTAGAGTTGGGGGGGACAGGGGACCCCAACTGACCCCCCACCCCAGCTCTGGGGAGGGCAAGGGGTGCTGCCCTTTCCGCCATGCCCCCCCCCAAAAAAGTGTCCTGGGACCCCAGGGATGCCCCCCATCACAGGCCCACTAGTTCACTGGGCTTTGAGGGGGTGACACCCCCCCATGCAGTGCTGGGGACCCCCGGACTGGCACAGGGGTCCCCATGCACAGGGGGTCCCCATGCCAACACGCAGTGTGTGTGTCCCCTCTCTGGCACTGGGTACCCCCCGCTTCAGGGGCCCCAGAGCCCCCCCAGGCCCCTTGGCTGTTTCTGTAGGACCTACAGTAATGCCTGGGCTGCAGCAGTCCTGGGGGCTCCAGTCTGGCTTCCAGTCTGCCCAGTGTCCCCAGTACAGCCCCACCCCAGTGGCCCCTCATCCTCATGGCCAAGGCACTGGGAGCACTACGGACTGGACTGGGAGGTGCCAGGGCAGGATGCAGGACTGGACTGGGAGCCACCGGGTGATACTGGGGGTGGTGCAGGGGTGGCACTGGGAGCTACTGGGGCACGCCGAGGGCAGTGGGGAACTGGGTGCACTGGGGGACCCTGGGTCTGCGGGTGCTGGGGCCATGGGGGCACTGGAGGGGCTGGCTAAGGGGGCACTGGGGACTCTCCCTGGGGAGCAGGTGGTACCCAGAGGGGTCCCATGGCACTGAGGGGGTCCCAGGGGGGTACTGGGGGTCCCAGGAGCCCCCGGGTGATGCCGGGGGAGGGCTCGGGGGAATGCCAGGGGTTCAGGGGTGATGCCGGGGGGCTGGGGGTGATGACGGGGGTGATGCCAAGACACGGGTACCAGGCGGCCGGAGGCAGTACTGGGGGGCTGGGGGCGATGCCGGGGATCCGTGGGGGGACCCAGGGGCAACGCTGGGGGGCGGTATGGGGGGACCTGTGGGGGGACGCGGGGGCGATGCTGGGGGGCGGTATGGGGGGCTGTGGGGGGGACCCGGGGGCGATGCTGGGGGGCAGTGTGGGGGGCTGTGGGGGGGACCCGGGGGCGATGCTGGGGGGCGGTATGGGGGGCTGTGGGGGGACCCGGGGGCGATGCTGGGGGGCAGTGTGGGGGGACGTGGGGGCGATGCTGGGGGGCGGTACGGGGGGCCGTGGGGGGACCCGGGTGCGGTTCCGTGGGCGATGCTGTGGGGCGGTACCAGGGGTCCGTGGGCGATGCCGGGGGTCCGCGGGAGGACCGGGGGCCGGGACCGGGGGTCTGCAGGTGATGCCGGGGGGCGGTACCAGGGGTCCGCGGCTGATGCCGGGGATCCGCGAGGGGACCCGGGGGCGGTACCGGGGGGATGGGGGCGATGCCGGGGATCCGGACCCGGGGGTGATGCCGGGGGCCGGTACCGGGGGCGATGCCGGGGGGCGTGGGCGGGGCGTGGGCGGGACCCTGGGGGCGGGACCCTGGGGGCGGGGCCGCAGGAACCCCCGGGGCAGCCCCTGGGCGCGGGGCGGGGCCGGGCCGGGGCGCGGGGGCGGCGGAGCGGGGCAGCGGCGCAGCCCGGGGCATGGCGGGCCTGGGCGCCCCGGAGCCGGGCAGCGGCGCCGGCCCCGTCCCGGCCACCCGGGTGGAGCTGACGGTGTCCTGCAGGTACCGGGCTCGGCGGGGCTCGGCGGGCACTGGGGGAGCGGGGGGGAGCAGCGAGCAGTCGGCGTTGTAGGTACTGGGAAGCACTGGGATGCACTGGGGAGCGGCAGGCGGGCAGCGTTGTAGCTGCTGGGAGGCACTGGGATGCGCTGGGGAGTGGGGGGGAGCGGCGGGCAGTCGGCGTTGTAGGTACTGGGAAGCGCTGGGATGCACTGGGGAGTGTGGGGGAGCAGCGAGCAGTCGGTGTTGTAGGTACTGGGAGGCACTGGGGAGTGGGGGGGGGAGCAGCGGCAGTAGGTTGTAGATACTGGGAGGCACTGGGGAGTGTGGGGGAGCGGCGGGCAGTCGGCGTTGTAGATACTGGGACGCACTGGGACGCACTGGGGAGCAGGGGACAGTCGGCGTTGTAGGTGCTGGGAGGCACTGGAGAGTGGGGGGGAGCGGCGGGCGGGCGGCGTTGTAGGTACTGGGAGGCACTGGGATGCGTCGGGGAGTGGGGAGAAGCGGCGGGCAGTCGATGTTGTCGATACTGGGATGCACTGGGGAGTGGGGGGGACCAGCGGGCAGTAGGTGGTGAGATACTGGGTGGGACTGGGATGCACTGGGGAGTGGGGGGGGAGCGGCGGGCAGTCGGCGTTGCAGGCGCTGGGAGACACTGGGATGCACTGGGGAGTGGGGGGGAGCGGCGGGCAGTCGGCGTTGTAGACACTGGGAGGCACTGGGACGCACTGGGGAGCGGCAGGCAGTCGGTGTTGCAGGTGCTGGGAGGCTCTGGGGAGCGGGGGGAAGCGGGGGGGCAGTCAGTGTCGTAGGTACTGGGAAGCACTGGGATGCAGTGGGGAGCAGCAGGAAGTCGACATTGTAGTATACTGGGAGGCTATGGGGAGGGGAGGGTCAGTTGGTGGTGTAGGCTACTGGGAGGCACTGGGGAGTGGGGGCAGTCGGCGTTGTAGGATATTGGGAGGCACTGGGAGACAGCGGGGAGTTGGGGGGGAATTGGTGTTGCAGGATACTGGGAGGCAGTGGAGTGCACTGAGGGAGTGGTGGGCAGTCAGTATTGTAGGATACTGGGGGAACAGGGAGCACTGGGAGGCACTGGGAAAGAGGAGGCAGTTGCTGGGGGGGAGTGGGGGGGGCACAGGGGGCACTCGGTGGGGGCAGTGGGAGGTACTGGGGGAGCTGGGGTGGTACTGCCCTAATGCGGGTGCCAGCTTGGGGGGCTGGGGGGGGGTAGGTGCAGGGAGCTTCCTTTGTGGGTGCTGGGGGACCGGGAGGGGGGGCTGGGGCGGGTGACATGCCACCGACCCCCCCCGGCGTGGGCAGCTGAACCTCCGCCCCCCCCCCCCCCCCCCCCCCCCCGCAGCACTGGGTGCCCCCCCGGCCGCGCTGCCTGCGGCCGCTCTGACCTATTTTCCTCCCACTCCACCGGGCAGCGGGCAGGGGCCCGGGTGGGCAGCGCTGCGCGGGGGGATGGGACGCTGCCCCCGACACCCCCCACGGCTGTGCTCCCCCGACACACACCCCCATGGCTGTGTGTCCCCAGCACACACCCCCGTGGCTGTGCCCACCACCACACCACCCCCGGCTGTGACACACCCCCCCCCCCATGGCTGTGCCCCCCAGCACCATCCCCCCCCCATGGCTGTGCCCCCTTACACACACACACCCCCCGGCTGTGCCCCCCCCCCCCGACACCCCCCCATCTGTGCACCCCAACATGCGGCACAGGGCATGTACAGCCGCGCACACCCAAACGCACAGCACGGGGCACACGTGGCTGTGCACACCCTGTCACCTGGCTGTGCACAGCGACACACCGGCACACGGCTGTTGCACACCGGCATACAGCTGTGCACACCGACACAACACCTGGCTGTGCAGACTGACACATGGCTGTGCACAGACACTGTCACCCGGCTGTGCACACTGACACACCGACACCTGGCTGTGCACTCTGTCACCTGGCTGTGCACGCTGACATAAAGGGGCACATGGCTGTGCACACCAGCACGCAGCTGTGCACAGTGACACACTGACCTGCAGCTGTGCACACCGACACATGGCTGTGCACACCGACACACTGTCACCTGGCTGTGCATGCTGTCACCTGGCTGTGCGTACCTACATGCGGCTGTGCACACTTGACACGTGGCCGTGCACACTGACACACCGACACATGGCTGTGCACACTAACATGCGGCTGTGCACACCAACACACTGTCACCTGGCTGTGCATACCCACACACAGCCGTGCACACCAACACGCGGCCGTGCACACTTGACACGTGGCTGTGCACACTGACACACCAACACGTGGCCGTGCACATACCGCTGCCAAGCATGTGCAGCCGTGCACACGCAGATGCCCAGCGTGCAGCACGTGGCTTTGCACGTCCCGACACGTGGCCACTCCCAGTGACACCCCAGCACGGAGCACAGCCTGGCGTGCGCAGCCGTGCACTCACACTCACGCTCACCCGCGCCCCGTCCCCGCAGGCAGCTCCTGGACAAGGACACCTTCTCCAAGTCGGACCCCGCGTGAGGTGTGCCGGGGCGGGGGGCGGGGGGGGGCCCCGGCGCCCCTGACCCACCCTGTGCCCGCAGTGTGCGTGCTGTACACCCAGCGCCCCGGCAGCCGCCAGTGGCGCGAGGTCAGTGCCTGTGGCAGCCAATCGCATGTCGGGGTGGTGGCTGACTGGCCAATCAGCATGTTTGGGGTGCCAGCCAGCTGGCCAATCAGCATGTTGGGGTGATGGCTAACTGGCCAATCAGCATGTCGGGGTGTTGACCAATCAGCATGTCGGGGTGATCGCTAACTGGCCAATCAGCATGTTTGGGGTGCCAGCCAGCTGGCCAATCAGCATGTTGGGGTGTTGACCAATCAGCATGTCGGGGTGATGGCTAACTGGCCAATCAGCATGTTGGGGTGATGGCTAACTGGCCAATCAGAATGTTTGGGGTGCCAGCCAGCTGGCCAATCAGCATGTCGGGGTGTTGACCAATCAGCATGTTGAGGTGATGGCTAACTGGCCAATCAGCATGTCGGGGTGTTGACCAATCAGCATGTCGGGGTGATCGCTAACTGGCCAATCAGCATGTTTGGGGTGCCAGCCAGCTGGCAAATCAGCATGTTGGGGTGCTGACCAATCAGCATGTTGGGGTGATGGCTAACTGGCCAATCAGCATGTTAGGTGCCAGCCTATCAGCATGTTGGGGTGCTGACCAATCAGCATGTTGGGGTGCCAACCAGCTGGCCAATCAGCGTGTAAGTTGTTGGCCTATCAGCAAGTTGGGGTGATGGCTAACTGGCC